>NW_023412956.1:0-22767 GCF_903995425.1 Onychomys torridus
TCCAAGAACACATCAAAACAATTATCCACCACCATCAAGTAGGCTTCATCCCAGAGATGCAAAGGTGGATCAACATAGAAAGTCTGTTAATGTAATACACCATATAAACAAACTCAAAGAAAAAAAAACACATAATCATCTCACTAGACAAAGAAAAGGCATTTGACAAAATCCAATAGCCCTTTATGACAAAAGTCATGGAGCGATCAGGAATACAGGGAACATACCTAAACATAATAAAGGCAATCTACAGCAAGCCAACAGCCAACATCAAATTAAATGGAGAGAAACTCAAAGCAATACCACTAAAATCAGGAACAAGGCAAAGCTGTCCCCTCTCCCCATACTTATGTAATATTGTACTTGAAGTTCTAGCCAAAGCTATAAGACAACATAAGGAGATTAAGGGGATACAATTGGAAAGGAAGAAGTCAAGCTTTCCCTATTTGCAGATGACATGATAGTATACATGAGTGACCCCAAAAATTCAACCAGGGAACAGCTTATAAACACCTTCAGCAACATAGCAGGATACAAGATCAACTCAAAAAAAAAAAAAATCAGTAGCCCTCCTATATACAATAGATAAACAGGCTAAAAGGAAATCAGAGATACATCATTCTTTACAATAGCCACAAACGATAAAAAAATACCTTGGGGTTACTCTAACTAAGCATGTGAAGGACCTATATGACAAGAACTTTAAGTCCCTGAAAAAAGAAACTGAAGAAGATGTGCAAAACTGGTAAGATCTCCCATGCTCATGGATAGGCAGGATTAACATAGTAAAAATGTCCATCTTACCAAAAGCAATCAACAGATTCAACACAATCCCCATCCAATTACCAACACAATACTTCACAGACCTAGAAAGAATAATACTCAACTTCATATGGAAAAAACAAGGTGAATTCTGAAAGGTCAGAGAATCAAAACATGCCCCAGGTTAAAATAAAAAAAAATTAAAATGCAACACCAAGAAATCCTGTTTCAAAAATGAAAAAAACACAACAGTAAATAAATAAATAATAAAAAACACAGAACCAGATATGGCTCTGAACAACTGAAGATCAGGTTAATTAGGACAAGCCACACCTAACCGCACCTGAACAACTTCTCCTTGGATCCTGTTTCCAAGAATCCTCAGATTGTGAAAGATTCTGAGTCCTCACTAGCATGAATCTTAGCGAAAGTGCTAATGAAAAACCTAAAAGCTTAAAATCCTCTAGTTCCAGGTCCTCATGCTTCCATGATACTTTTCTGTTTCCTGACAGCACTTTCTGGGATTAAAGGTGTGTGTCAACATTCCTGGCTTTTCCCAGTGTGGCCTTGATCTCTGCCTCCAAAGAGCATAGGATTAAAGGTGTGTGTGTCACCATTTCTGACCTTGTCTAATCTAGTGCCTGGTTAGTTCTGTGACACCCAGATAAGTTTTATTAGGGTACACAATTTATTGGGATGGAAGGCAATCCAGACCCCATCTTAGGGGAAGGCCACCTGCTGTCCTCAGTTCCAGAAAGGACCTCAGGAATGTGCCATGATAACTCAAAACAGATACAGGGCAGTATGTTCCTACAGACATTCTGTGTAGGCTTTATGGCCCTTGAAGATACCTAGATAATCCTGATGAGTAGTCCAGATAACCCAGCTCAGAAAGTTGTGGCTTACAAGGCTTATAGCACTGAAGTTGCAAGATGGGTCTTTGAGAGCCACCATCTGCACTATGCTGGAGAGGTCATCTGACACTATTTAGAGGCCAACAGAAATTAGAAATACAAGGGGAAATCTTGCCTTTCCACAAAACAGTACGACTGGAAAAGCACTAAGAGGTAATTAAGATTTTAGGAACAAATGAGGTAAATACATTTCAAAAAGATTAGTTAACATGATTGGTTCAAAAATCCTTAGAGCTAAGTTTGAGAGTAATGTTTATCCTTTGTAAAAGGCTGTGCTATAGTCTATTGAGCATAGTGGAGCTCCATATTATATTCAGGATTCATTGTTTCTTTTAACATAGTTTCCATTTTTTTTTTTTTTTAAGACAGGGTTTCTCTGAGCAGTTTTAATGTCTGTTCTGGATCTTCCTCTGTAAACCAGGCTGGCCTGGAACTCACAGAACTCACAGAGTTCTGATTGGCTCTGCATCCCAAGTGCTGGTTTTCATGGAGTGTGCCTCCACTGCCAGGCATTTCTTTTTTTATGTTCCAAAAAGTTTGCTCCCTTTCTCCTGCCACTTCCATTACCACCCCTCAGCCTGCTCCCCATCCATCAACTCCTCCCATCTCCATTCAGAAAGGGCCAGGCCTCCGAAGGGCTTGAACATAGCATGGCACCTCAAGCTGAGATAGTACAAGATGAATCTTAAGGATAGTATTAAATAAAAAATGCAGGATTCCAGTACTGGGGTGAATTATGAAAGGTCAGAGGACCAGAACAAACCACAGCTAAAAAGAAATACTACACAGAGAAACTCTGTCACTAAGGAAAAACAAACAAATTACAACAAAAACAAATTCAATCAATCAATCAATATCCCGGAATCAGATATTGGGGTGAGCAAATGAGAGATCGGAGGAATAGGAAAGCCACAGCTAATCTCACCTCAACCACTCGTGATCAGATCCTGTTTCCAAGAGTCTTCAGACTGTGAAAGATTCTGAATTCTCACCAGAATGGAACTTGCTGAACTGCTGCTTAAAAGCCTAAAAGTTTGAAAGCCTCTGGTTTCTAGTCTCCATGCCTTATATACGTTTCTGCTTTCTGACATCACTTCCTGGGATTAAAGGGATTCTTTCTCAAGTAAGACTTGAGATCTCAAGTAGTGGGATTAAAGGTGTGTGCCACCACCCCTGGCTCTGTGCTCAGTGTGGCCTTGAACTCACAGAGATCCAGAAAGATCTATGCCTCTTGAATTTAAGGCATGTATGCCACCATTTTGCTGGCCTGTATGGCTATCTAGTGAGTGTTCTGTTCTCTGTCCCCTGATAACTTTACCTGGCACACAACATATTGGGGGACACAATATCACCACAAGGTAGGACATAGCTCCTCCCCATGAAGGAGGCTGGGCAAGGTAATCCGGCATGGGGATTATGTTCCCAAAAGCCAGCTAACAGCCAGTGACAGGTCCCAATCTCACTGCTAGGAGACTTACAACAAAGCAAGCTACACAGCTGTCACATGCAGAAGGCCTAGGTCGGTCCCATTTAGGCCTCCTAACTGTTGGTCCATAGTCCATGTACTCCTATGAATTTAGATTAGGTGTTTCTGTGGTTTCCTGTCAGTAAGTTTCCCCTGCCCCAACTGCACCCCAACTGCTGATCCAAACCCCCTGTCTCTTTCCTAAGGATTTCCTGAGGTAGCCTGTGGATCTCTGCATCTGCTTCCTTCACTTACTGGATAAAGCCTCTGTGATGACAATTATGGTGGACACCAGTCTGATTACAGTAGATATCCAGTTCAGGTACCCTCTCCACCACGGCTCCAGACTTGATCCTTGGTCATCACTAGGGTTTCCTAGGAGATTCCTTGGCAACAGATTTCTCCCTAGCCCTTTGTCTGGCCCCCAATCTGTCTCCTGCACCAAGCCTGCCCAAATTGCTCCCTCATTGTCCCATCCCCTCATTACATCCCTCTGTTTACTCCAGTTTACTCAGGAACTCTCTTCTAATTTCCCTTCCCTGGGAAATCCATGCATCCCTCTTTGGGCTCTTGTGTTATCTACCCTCTCTGGGGACTGTGGATTGTAGGTTGCTCATCCTGTACTTTATTCCTCATATCCTCATATGAGTGAGTACATGTCATATGCCAGTGAAGGAATGGAATTTGCTAGCAGGGTTGAAAGCAGAAAGGGTATGAAACAAAGCCTCTTTTTCATGTCCTCTATATAGGCTTCTAGCAGACATGATTCCAGATGTGATGGCCATTCTTGGTGGTCAATTTGACCCTACAGCTGTGGGGGGAACAGAACAAAGGGGGAAGTGCAATTTCAGAGATGCTCTTGTCCTATGGTAGAAAGTCTTCTCGGCAGCATTTTTGTGCCATCTGAATGCTCTTTGTCTTCCTTTTAGCTTATCTGAGGATGTGTATGAGAGCACTGGCTATAGATCATGCTTGTGACATCAATTGTTCTTTTGGTATCTTGGAAGGAGTCCTTCATCTGCTTCCCTACCTGTCATGGTCTTGACCCCTGTACTTGACAAGTGAACTGAGACCTCTGAGGAGTGTTTGTTGTACTCTCCAACCTGTGTCGCTTTGGCTCTGAGGATTGGAGGCTTATTCTTTCTGCCCATATATTTAGGCCACCTTGTCAGGGTCATGTATTCAAATTACTAGAAATGGCAACTGCCTCCAATATGCAGCATATTCCCCAAACAACAGACTTGGATGCAGGTGTCCCTGTCTACACTGCCCTGCTTTGCACTGGTCTTTGTGATATTCCTTGAGGCCCTGGAAAACACCGATTGCCAACAAAGGCCAGTAGTGACTAGAAAAAGGATAGTGGATTCTGTGAATCTGCACAATGAATCTGGGGGACGGTGACTCCCTTTAAAGTGGACACTGGGTCCTGGGTCGGGCCAAGAACACTGTGGGGCCCTGACATGGCCAACAGGTTCAGGCTGTGCCCCAAGTGGATAGCCTCAGGAGATAGGAAAGCCAGCCGGGGACTTAAGTAGCTCAAACTGTGCCTGAACCAGACAGGAGATAGTGGAGAACTAACTCTCCATCTCCCTCCAGGGTCATAACTGAGGAGTGGCCTGTAGGTCTGTGGGGCCAGCTGTGGTATTGTGTTCCCCCAACAATATTTTGGACACTAATAAATCTATCTGGAGTCAGAGAACAGATAGCCACTAGATTGAGAGGCTAGAATTATGGTGGCACTTCCCCCTTTAATCCTAGCATTTCAGAGACAGAAGTCCTTCTGGATCTCTGTGAGTTCAAAAGCACATTGGAAACAACCAAGTGTGGTGACTCACACCTTTAATCCCAGGGAGTGATGGTAGAAAACAGAATGGTAGATAAGGCATGAGGACCAGAAACTAGAAGCCTTTGCATGGTTAATCTTTTGAGCTTTGGGGCAGCACAGTTCAGCTGAGAGCCATCCAGTCTGAGGAACCAGGATCAGCTGAAGAACTGGTGAGAACTTTTACGTTTCCTGCTACATCTGGTGCCCCAAGTTCGTGGTACAAATTCATGAAAAAGCTGTTTGCCTGTGGCCTTGTGGGCCCCTGCACAATCCCGAGCTAACCTCAGCCAGTGGTGGTGGCACACTGGTAGGATTTACTGAAGAAGGCAGAGGAAGGAGGATCCCGAGTTTGAGGTTGGCCTAGGAGGCTTCCCCAGGGGCTTAGGCATAAAAGGAGGCATCTGTGGGACTATGGAGGTAGTGACTGCTGCTCTGAGTTGCAGGATGATTCTCATCCTGTTGGTGACTGAGGTGATGTTGCTACCTGGGATGAAGGGTTTACTGCTTCTTGTTCAGACAAGAATTGCCTGGACCACTGTGTTATAAGAAAGCATCAGCAAAGGTCAGTTTGGAAACATTTGGCAAGAAAAATTTTGGGGGGAAATTGCTGTGAAGAATTTCTCTTCTAGGGAAGAACATTCACGGTTCTGAGAGATAGACATTTATCAGACTGTGATTACACCAAACCATATAGGAGGAATAAAAATGTCTGCAAGGAACCATGTCCATACATAACAGTGACTTTGAAATATTCAAAAGGATGACAGGATCCCACAACGATGATTCCACATGGACTGTGGTAAAGCCATTAAGCTGATGAACACCACCAAAAGATTGACTTTGGCCTACAAACTGCTTAGGACAATTTTCAGATGGCTAGCTGAGATGATCCAGCCTGACAGACTACTCGCATAAGGAGTTGGGACAAGCTCTGCACTTTCCCATTATGCAGAGACTGGACAAAGGACATAGACTTGACACTTAATCCCAAAATTTTCTTTTCAGGATTTCCTAAAGATGTCTTCACACCCAGAGAGCAGCAAGTAATTTTAAGAAAAGGACGCCCAATTCCCAAGAGGTGGGATGGGCAGTTTTTGGTCCTTTAATGAGATTTGGATATTGTCTCTGTTTGCAATGGTGGTTACAAGTTTTTCATTGTTAATGGTCAGGAATTGTTAATATAAGGTGATTATATGCAGAGGTTTTTTATTGAAGAAAAAGAAAAAAGAATATAGATATGAGTTAGATGAATGAATCTACTCTGAGAATTAACATGAATAATTAATAGGATAAATGGGTCGGTGATTGAATCTACTCTAAAAACAAAAGGGGGAAGATATAAAAAAGATAGACTACTGAATCTACATTTAAATAGGAACTACTGGTTTTAAATGAATAAGTAATGAAAAATTTTTGTCTGAATTTATCAAATATTACCGGCCTGGATATTATAAAAATTTATATAATGTAGGTTTTTATCTGAATCTGTCCTGTGTTAATGGACTAGACATCATTCATGTAATTTTTGACTGTATATATTGTATATACTTATTGGATAGTGTTTCTTCTATTACTTATAAGCTTATTTTTAATTTTAGAAAAAAAGGGAATTGTGGTATTATGTTCCCCCAAAATATTGAGTACCTTAAAAAATTTATCTGGGATCCAAGAACAGACCGCCAGTAGATACAGAGGCTAGAAATTGGTGGCACTCACACCTTTAATCCTAGCATTTCAGAGACACAAATCCTTCTGGATCTCTGTGAGTTCAAGGCCACATTGGAAACAACCAGGTGTGGTGGCTCATGTGTTTAATCCCAGGGAGTGATGGTAGAAAACAGAAAGGTATACAAGGCATGAGGACCAGAAACTAGAATCATTTGGCTGGTCAAGTGTTGAGGCTTTGCAGCAGCACAGTTCAGCTGAGAGCCATCCAGTCTGAGGAAACAAGATCAGGTGAAGAAGTGACAAGAACTTTGAAGATTCCTGCTACACCCAGCAATGGACAAGGAGTCCTTTCCAGTCTGCCACTCTCCTGCACTTGAAAATCTGAGGTAAACAGCAATCCTCTGTCCCTGTGATGCACACTTTCTCCATCCTCTTTCTCTCTCATGCTGATGGGTTTGGCTCCAAGTGTGGAATGGAATGCCACTGTCTATGGCTACTAGGCCACTGTGGCTGTGTTACAAGACTAACCAACAGTTTCTTGTCTGAGGTACAATGCTGATGCAAATCTAGAGTTATTTTTCTTATGGTATACAGCTAGTGTTTGCAATTCTCTGATCTTTCCTCAACCATATTTAGCCTTAGTCTCAAAGCCCCATCATAATGACTTATTGCTGTGAAACCAAGTAGGCTGAACCTGATGAGGAATGGTGGACTGTAGGGATGAAGCTTGTGTTGTATGTGCCATGTTGCAAGTTGAAAGGTTTCTATACCCTGATATTAAGCCTTTTCATCTTTCCACTGGTAGAGTAATCCAAATCCAATGGAATTAGAATGCTAGGTGTTTGGGGTGCACGCCTTTAATCACAGCACTTGGGAGGCTGAGCCAGGCAGATTTCTGAGTTACAGTCCAGCCTGCTTTATTGAATGAGTTCCAGGTGAGGCTACAAAGCTTATGGAGACAAATTCTCTCTCCCCCCACCAAAACAAAAAACAAAAAACAAAAACACAAACAAGAAACATAATGACAAGTCCAAGTTTAATGGGTAAAATTCTCAGGGATGACTTTTTTGGGCCTGAGGAGACTGAGGAAAGATTCAAAAGCTACTTGTCCATCTCCGAGGGGCAGTTTAACCTGTAGGTGTGGTCTTGAGCATCTCTCCAAGAAGCTTTCTGAGATGGGGCAGGGTTTGGAGACAGAGAGCAGGTAGGGGGGCTGAGGCAGAGATCCCTCCTGAACAGTGGCTAGTTGGCCTTCTTCATATGAGGCTACTCTAGGAGAGGTTATTCTTCTGGCCAGTCTTGGCAACATCCAATTTGATGGATCAAAGCACCTCATCATATGGCAACATCCAAATTGATGGATGAAAGCACCTCATCATATAATCAGTGGTGATGAGACTGCCTGCTCAGGGAAGCTTCATGTAGGCCAGAGTCTATGGTCTAGTATGTATATATACATAGTTCGTGATAGTTTCAGATGGCCTGTCCTGTTCTTTCCAGAAAGACCACAGATGCCAGGATCGAAGCATTTAGGCTTACAGACCTGACACAGCACCATGCCAAATTCTGTCCTTTAAGACCATGTGTCTTTTGAGGTTGGGGTGAAGTGAAGTAGGGAGTGAGAAAGTAAATTTGAAAGAAAGTACCCTCTTTGTATCACCAATCATTTTTTCATAAATCACATGTTATTATTTCCCTTAAGAAACTTTTCCAACTAATAAAAAAAATGCATGCATTGACCAGCTCAGCAGGGATCTTGTGGCCCGGATGTAGAGAGAAGTGAGAATGAGCTCCTAGGCTGAGATGTCAAATTCATGATTTTTGTGGGTCATCAAGTGGGATCCAGGTGGCCTGGAAGAAACACTAAGCAGTAGCCTGCCAACAAGTCAAAGCACAAGGCAGAGGACAATTTTCTTACTTCGGCCTTACCAGATCTTTCAGGGATCAAAGGAATCAAGTCCAGTGATTTAATCAAGGAAGGCACTAGTGGTCCCCTGGCCTGTTGGCAAAACAGGTTGTCTTCATAGAAGGCTGCTACTAAAATGATGCAGCAATGGTAGGGCCCAAATGACGTGACCTTCTCTCTGATTGCACACCCTCAGGAAAGCAGGGTCTTCCCCCTTCCAGGGCAGTTTCCATCTCAGCTCAGCAGAGGGACTTCCTGCAGATCTTGGGCTTCTTCACAGGCTGCACATAGGGGTTATCCATGATGCTCTCTTCTCTGTTCCAGCTGCCAGACATGGAGGAGTTCTCCTTCTCAGCCCTGGAATTCTTGATGCTGATAGGAAGAGGAATGTTCTCAGTGTCTGTCTCCTCCATGTGCTGGATCTCCAGCTCAAGGGGAAGCAAGGCTGTGAGGTAGGGGATGGTGAGAGTTCTGGAGGCAATCACGTGGAAAGTGCTGAAATCATCCTTGAAAAGACTCTGGGGCTTGCCTGTCCTGGCCATGAAGCAGGTGAGTGCTTGCTCCACATCTCGCCTCTGAGATGCAGCCCTCTCACTCAGGACCTGGTTGTCCGACACTGGTTCAAGGTATGTGGGAGTTTTGATGTAGGTGTGGGGATCCGGAAACTCCTGGAAATGGTTGTGGATATGTGGTGGGTGGGGTCTGTTGTCCCCTGCACTGAGAGCCTTGGGTGTCACTGGCTGATTGGTCACCAGAGGTGCAGTGATGACCATCCTCTGAGACCCTTTTGCATAAGCAGGAAGAGTGTTCACATTGAACCCCATTTCAACCAGTGTGACCAAGATATCCCACAGTGTGGGCTGGGACCTGGCTGGTGTGTTCACAGAAAGACTTGGCACTTCTCCAGACTTCTGAGATGTAGCTCTGTAATATCTCTGTTAGTGTTTCTACAGATGCTTTCTCAGAGCTCTCAAATCCTGCCTCTGTCAGCAAGGAACTCATAACCACTTGCAGAGTCCTCTTCCAGGCCAGATGGTAGTTATCAGCAGTGTTAGTGGACTGTTTCCTTCCTGATCTCATTCTGGAGCCACCAGGCCCAGCTTTTCTTTTGGCCATCTTGCTCTCCATACTGCCCTGTAATAGGAATCTTAAAAGGGCCAGGAGGTGATGTCCCACTCCTACGGTAGAGTCAGGCAGATCTCTGTGAATTTGAGGCCAGCCTGGGAGACAGAGTGTATTACAGAAAAGGCAACAAAGCTACTCAGAGAAACCTTGCCTCGAAAACAAAACAAAACAAAACAAAAAAATTCGAAACCATATATTTGGGTGAAGAACTGAGCGATTAGAGGAATACGACAAGCCACAGCTAACCTCACATCCACAACTCCTGATCAAATCCTATTTCCACGAAGCTTCAGACAGTGACAGATTCTGAGTGAAGACATGAATGGAACTCAGCTCAACTGCCTCTGGTTCCTGGTGTTCATTCTTATATACCTCTATGATGCCTAAGGTCACTTCCTGGGATTAAAGGTGTGTGTCTTTCCCAAGCAAAACATATGATCTCAAGAACTGGGATTAAAGGTGTATGTCACCAGGCCTGGCTGTTCTCTTTGTGGCCTTGACCTCTCTCTGCCTCCAAAGTGATGGTGTTTAAGGCCTGGGTGCCCCCATTTTCTGACCTCTGTCTAATCTAGTGGCTGTTCTGGTCTCTGTCCCGCAGATAAGTTTTATTAGGGTACTCAATTAATTGTTGATGTGTAGGCAATCCAGACCCCATCTTGGAGATTTGGGTCAGGACTGTGTTTTGACAGGGAGAACCTCAAATTTCCAGAGGGACCCAAGGTAACCCCCCAGCTCTCTGTTCCTTGAATCTGCAGCAAGCTGGCACTTGTTTCCAGGGGCTCAAACTCTGCTCATTAGCTGACCAAACTCTGTTGCTTTGCAGGCTAAATCTCCCAGCAAGATGGCCTTCTGCCTGCTTGAGGAATGAGGCTTCAGAAGTCAGAACAACTCTACAATTGCTTTGGACCATAAGCTTCTGAACTAGAATTTTTTTTTTTTTTAACAAAGACAGACATGTAGTTTAATTTGTATTTTTAAAATAATTTTAAATAATTTAAATAATGTAATTTCTTTACATTAATGAAAAATACATTTGATTTGTAATTTCCACATCAGGAAGGAAGGGAAGGAAATGAAGACTTTCGGAAAAGTGAATTACAGAGAGGGAGTGACTTTATACCAGTCAAGTTCTCAACTCCACAAAACCAAGGTCCACACAACTGCTGCTGGCCACCAAGGGAGGGAGTTAGGCATCTTCCCAGTAGCATTCCTTGTCTTCTATTCCTGCTCTGGCACAAGGGAATACAGATCAACTTGAGTCAACCAAACAGTTTAAATATTGGATATTATATTCATAATGAAATATTCTTAATTCTTATTGATTTGAGACACCACATTTTTCCTCTTTATTTAAATAGCTATGTGAAAATGACTCTATACGGTTCTTTAGACATCATTTTCTTCCAATTAAAATGAAGTACAGGGAAAAATGGGTTGAATGAAGTTGATACACTCAGTTATAAATGCTTGATGTTTTTTTTCCTTTTAAAGTTTTATTAAAAACTATTTCTTATTGTTTTAAAAAAATACATTGTGAAATATCCATTGACTTGTCTGTTTGTTCCCTTGAGCCAAGCTGTGTGCATCCTAGGAGTAGGAGATACAAACTAGGAAGTAGTCCCTGAAGTCTTTCTTAGTCATTTTATTTTGTGTTGTTATTGTTTTCAGAAGGGACCTCAGGTTCCAGGGAGACTCTAATCATAGTCCTCAAATGCCGGGCATATAGTTCCTTAAGACACAGTACAGGGGACAACAAAAGGCAGGCTTTGGGAATCCATTCACTCAATTTCTCTCACTACCAAGATTTTCTTGCAAGAGAACACTGGCACATCACTCATTCAGAGATATGATGATGTCATCTTCCCAATCAGAGTTCTGGGAGCTTTGCATTGGCAAACGTCAGTTTGGAAACCTTTGTCAAGACAAATGGTGGGGGGAAATTGTTGTGAAGATTTTCTCTTCTACAGAAGAAGAGACAGACATTTATCAGATTGTGATTACTCCAAACCACAGAGGAGGAAAAAAAAAAAAAAGTCTGAAAGGAGCCATGACCATACTTAACAGTGACTTTGAAATAGTCAAAAAGATGACAGGATCCCACAACAATGATTCCACATGGACTATGGTAAAGCCATTAAGCTGATGAACACCACCAAAAGATTGACTTTGGCCTGCAAACTGCTTAGGACAATTTTGATATGGCTAGCTGACATGATCCAGCCTGACAGACTACTCCAAGAAGGACTTGTGACAAGCTCTGCATTATCCCATTATGCAGAGACTGGACAAATGACACAGGACTTGACACTTAACCCAAACATTTTCTTTTCAGGAATTTCCTAAAGATGTCTTCACCCCCAGAGAGCAGCAAGTAATTTTAAGAAAACAATGCCCACATTCCCAAGAGGTGAGATGGGAGGTTTTTGGTCCTTTAATGAGTTTTGGATATTGTCATTGTTCACAACGGTTGGGTACAAGTTGTTAATTGTTAATGGTCAAGAAAAAAGCTGAACAAGGAGATTATATTCAGAGGTTTTTTATTAAAAGAAAAAGAAAAATGAATATACATAAGAGGTAGATCGATGAATCTACTCTGAGAAATAACATGAAGAAATGATAGGATATATGGTAGATAATTAAATCTACTCTAAAAAGAAAAAAGGGGAAGCTATAAAAAAGGTAGACTACTGAATCTACATTTAAGAGGAACTACTGATTTAAATAAGATAATTAATGAAAATTGTTTTGTCTGAGTTTATCAAATATTACTGGCCTGGACTTTATCAAAATATATATAATGGAGTTTATAAACTGAATCTGTCCTGTGTTAATGGACTAGACATCATTCATGTTATTTTTGACTGTATATATTGTATATACTTATTGGATAGCTGTTCTCGTATTACTTATAAGCTTTTTTTTAATTTTAGACAAAAAAGGGGAAATGCAGTAGTCGGTTTCCCCAAAATATTGTGCACCCTAATAAATTTTTCTGGGATCAGATAACAGACAGCCAGTATACACAGAGGCTAGAAACTGGTGGCACTCACACCTTTAATCCTAAGATTTCAGAGATACAAATCCTTCTGGATCTCCGTGAGTTCAAGGACACATTGGAAACAACCAGGTGTGGTGACTCATGTGTTTAATCCCAGTGAGTGATGGTAGAAAACAGAAAGGAATACAAGGCGTGAAGACCCGAAACTAGAATCATATGGCTGGTCAAGCTTTGAGGCTTTGGAGCAGCACAGTTCAGCTGAGAGCCATTCAGTCTGAGGAAACAAGATCAGATGAAGGACTGGTGAGTACTTTTAAGATTCCTGCTACAGCAAGCAATGGAAAAGGAGTCTTTCCAGTCTGCCACTCTCTTGCACTTGAAAATATGAGGCTAACAGCAATCTTCTGTCCCTGTGATGCACACTTTCTCCATCCTCTTTTTCTCCCATGCTGAAGAGTTTGGCTCCAAGTCTGGAGTGGAATCCCACTGTCTATGGCTACTAGGCCACTGTGGCTGTAGGACAAGGCTAACCAACATTTTCTTGTCTGAAGTACAGTGCTGATGCAAATCTAGAGATATTTTTCTTATGGTATATAGCTAGTGTTTCCAATTCTCTGATCTATACTCATCCATATTCCTGCTGTGAAACCAAACAGGATGAACCTGATGAGGAATGGTGGACTGTAGGGATGAAGCTTGTGTTGTATGTGCCATGTTGCAAGCTGAAAGGTTTATATACCCTGATATTAAGCCTTTTCATCTTTCCCCTGATAGAGTAATCCAAATCCAATGGAATTAGAATGCTAGGTGTTTGGAGTGCACGCCTTTAATCCCAGCACTTGGGAGGCAGAGCCAGGCATATTTCAGAGTTACAGGCCAGCCTGCTGTATTGAATGAGTTCCAGGACAGGCTACAAAGCTTACAGAGACAAACTGTCTCAAAAACAAAACAAAACAATATTAAAAGTCCAGATTTAATGGGTAAAATTCACAGGGATGACTTTTTGGTCCTGAGGAGACTGAAAAACTACATGGCCATCTCCAAGGGGTAGTTTAACCTGTAGATGTGGTCTTGAGCATCTATGCAAGAAGCTTTCTGAGATGGGGCAGGGTTTGGAGACAGAGAGGGGGTACGGGGGCTGAGGCAGAGTTACCTCCTGAACAGAAGCTAGTTGGCATTCTTAATATGAGGCTTCTCTAGGAGAGGTTATTCTTCTGGCCAGACTTGGCAACATATAAATTGATGGATGAAAGCACCTCATCATAGAATCAGTGGTGATGAGATTGCCTGCACAGGGAAGCTTCATGTGGTCCAGAGTATGTGCTCTAGTATGTTTACACACATAGTTTGTGATAGTTTCAGATGGCCTGTCCTGCTCTCCCCAGAAAGACCCCAGACTCCATCATTGAAGCATCTTGCCAAGGATGACTTTGGCTTTGGGGATTCAGTTCTATATTAACATGCAGCTACGGTGTATAAACACATCCTTAACTTTGCAAATCTAGTGGCAACTGTTTAGAAATCTGGGATGTGGGATCCAGGATCCCTTGGGCATCTTTAAGGTAAGTTTCTTAACCATGTAAGAAACTTTTGAATTCCCATGAGTCTAAATGAGAATGGATTAGTGAAGTATCTTTGCTAGTAGAAGTTAAAGGAATCTGTCTTTAGTCTCATTGTATAAACCTGGAACAGAACAGACTTGAGTGTAATGAGTACGTGTCTAGGAAAAAAGCTCTAGGAACTGATTTAGGAGAGGCCAGTTAAATTTAAATCCAGCATCCTATTGGCTCATTGTTCTCAGACTCTTCATTGTACAGAATTCTTCTGACATAGGAAATTGGAAAATGCATATGCCCTCTGAGGATCAGTTCTTTTAGATTTACAGACTAGACACAGCACCTTGCCAAATTCTGTCCTTTCAGACCATGTGTCATTTTGTACTTAGAGTGAGGGGAAGTAGGGAGTGAGAAATTAAATAGAAAAAAAAACCCTCTCTGTAACAGAAGTGGTGCTTTTGATAAATCACACTTTATTATTCCTCTGAGAAGACTCTCCCAACTAATAAAAAATTGAAATATATAGGTTTACATTGAGAATTATACATGTCAACACAACCCGATTCAGGTCACTGTCCCAGCATCTCTCTAAGAGAAGGCACAGTGGTGCATTTCTGAGGTCAGGGGCAGCAGCAGGCCCTCCCACTCCCACCTCACACAACATGCTCAACAGGTGTAGGCTTCAGACCATGATAATGGTGAGGATTACAGACATAATGACTAGAAGCATTGGGAACAGCAAGGTGTGCTACCTCCTGTCTGGCCTGGGGACTAGATTTCAAGTGACTGGGCCATGAGTTGCCAAATATATCATAGTTTCTCCAAATCCACACAGACATTCCCTGTCTTCTGACCTGGAAGTTGTAAGTCACCATGAGAACATTCCTGTCTGGTCCAGAGCCAAGGAAGCTCACTTTCTCACTGTTCCAAGTCATTCCCTGGGTTCTAGCCACAGTGCTATTTTCCGCCAGTCCAGGGACCAACGTCTCCAGAGAGCAGCAAGCAAGGCAGAGCCTCCCTGCCTCATTACTGGAAGCCAGACTTGATGTCTCACACCTGTAATCATAGCACATGGCAAGAGAATCAATGAGCCTGGGATACACAGTGACTTCTGGAACAGCCTGAGCTACAGAGCAAGAACCTGTCTCCAAAACACACATGGGGGTGGGGTGAGAGAGTGAAATGAGGATGAGGAGAAGCCACAGACAACTTGGAGTGTGTACAGACAATTTAACACTGGCTCATCATTCCAATCCATGGAAGGACTGATCCTCTGGATGTTAATGTCTACCTGTACCCACTCCTGTTGGTGTATTTATTTAGGCCACTCCATGTAGTTAAAAGGGACCTTTGTTTTGTGGGATAACTTAAAAGTGAAGGGATTGGTTGTAGGGTCTGGCAAAGGTATGGCTCAGTCTAGCGGTGTTCTCTGGAGAACTCTGCTTGGTCTATCTCCAGCATCCAGGGTCGCAGAACCAAGAGAGACCTCTCTTTTTGATCCTGGATCTTCAGCTTCCTCCCTCAGCCCTGTCTTGTGGGCGTGACCATTACTGAAGCCTTAATGGGGCTTGGAACTTCCAGGCCAAGGCTGGGATGGCTACCCACTACATCTCCCCCTTTTGTCTAAATAAGAAGGTTCTAACCTAGTACAAGACCATATACAAAGAAAAGGTTATCAAATATTGTCCAGGAGTAATGAGGGATAATGACCTAGATAAGTTGGAATTATAATAAATGCAAACAATATCAAGCAAAAAACACATACTAAAATCCAGGGAATTCTAGAGCGTGGGTAGGTGGCATGTTACAAAGACCATTCCAAAAGGTGTCCTATCCTAAAGAACCTGAGTCTAATACTTAATATATTCTATCTAAGATATTATATATATATATATACTAAGTTGTAACTGTAACTGCTAGTATTCAACCTCATCAAAGACCTGAGAAAGAATATAATAATACCTGAGAAATGGGAGAGGGATGCAAGCAACTTTCAGGAGGCTTGCAAGAGTAAACAGAGACAGCTGGCAGCCTGGACAGTCACCTAATATTTCTCAGCATCATTGGTGCATTCAAATTGGATACAGGCCTAGAATATCTGACAGACCATTTTAAGAAGCAGGAATTCTGAAAGACCATCTTACCCTATCTTGGCAAAGTACAGTGGTCGCTATCCTTGTGTCCTGCTTGTCCAGAAAGGAGAACACAGCTACCTCAGTTGATAGAGCATGAGAATCTTAATCTCAGGGTTATGGGTTCGTGCCCCACGTTGGGTGCCAGATATTGGTGCAATTATTAAGTCCACTCCATATAGTTAAAAGAGAGGTTTATTTTTGGGGATACCTTACAAATGAATGGATAGGTTGTAGGGTCTGTCAAAGGTATGGCACAGTCTGGTGATGTTATCTGGAGAACTCTTCTTGGTCTACCTCTAGCATCCAGGATCCCAGAACCAAGAGAGACCTCTCTTTTGGATCCTGGGTCTTTGGTTTCCTCCCTCAGCCCAATCTTGTGGGCATGACAATTACTAAAGCCTCAATGGGAGTTGGAACTTCTAGGCCAAGGCTGGGATGGCTACCCAATACATTTCCTAGCATTGGGGTTTTTTTGTTTTGTTTTGTTTTGTTTTGTTTTTGTTTTTGTTTTTGGTTTTTTGTTTTTTTTTTTTTTTTTTTTTTTTTTTTGGTGGGGTTCTTTTTTGGTTTTTCAAGACAGGGTTTCTCTGTGTAGCTTTGTGCCTTTCCTGGAACTCACTTTGTAGCCCAGGCTGGCCTCAAACTCACAGAGATCCACTCGCCTCTGCGTCCCTGGTGCTGGGATTAAAGGCGTGCACCACCAATGCACTACATTTGGTTTTTAAATTACTCTTTTCAAATCCAGCCAGCTAGCCCATTATCTTCCTTGAGTCAGGATTCACGATTAGTGGAGAAAGTGAGGGATGGCATCTTCTCTCCAGGGAGGTGGAGACAGGCAGATTCACCTTGATTCTTGACAAATGCATAGATTCAGCAGGACACTCTCAGCAGACTCCCTCCAGTGAGTGGGAATGTGTCTTTCAAACATTAGTAATAGTTCTCAAAAAAGCCTATCCCTCCAAAAAGTCCCACCCCCACATACTAAGCCAACTTCCTGGTGCTTGTAATCTATGCCTCCTCTACCATGTCCTGGGAGAACTAATTATAATTTCAGGGTCTGGTCAGACTGTCGCTCCCAGAAGTTCCCAGAAGGGTGCTCCAAGGCCCATGTTCCAAGGGGGATGATTCCTGCTGCTGTCAACTCTTATCAAATGCTGATAAGAGATTCAAGCCTACTCTTATAGCTGTTGTCTGATTTGCTAACACATGGAAGCTATCTTCTGCCAGGTCTAGATGAAATTTGCAGTATAGGCTTTTTTCTAACATGATGAGTGACAAAGTCATCAACTCATCAGGGATCTTGGGGCCCAGATATAGAGAGAAGTGAGAAAGAGATCCTGGGCTGAGAAATCAAATTCATGATTTTTATGGGTCATTGAGTGGGATCCAGGTGGCCTGAAGATATACTTGGCAGTAGCCTCCCAGCAAGTAAGGCACAGTGCAGAGTACCCTTTTTTTTTATTGCTGCCTTCCCAGGCCCTTCAAGGTTCAAAGGAATCAAGTCCAGTGATTTAAAAAGGAAGTCACTAGTGGTCCCCTGGCCTGTTGGCAAAACAGGTTGTCTTCATAGAAGGCTGTTAATAAAATGACCCAGCAATGGTAGGGCCAAAAGGACCTGACCATCTTCTTCTTTCTGATTGCTCGCCCCAAGGAAAGCAGTGTCTTCCATCTTCCAGGGCAGTTTCCATCTCATCTCAGCAGAGGGACTTCCTGCAGATCTTGGGATTCTTCTCAGGCTGCACATGGGGGTTATCCATGAAGATCGCCTCTCTGTTACAGCTGCCAGACAAGGAGGTGTTCTCCTTCTCAGTTCTGGAATCCTTGGTGCTGATAGGAAGAGAGATGTCCTCTGTGTCTGTATCCTCCATCTGCTGGTTGTACAGAACAGGGGGAAGCAAGGCTTTGAGGTAGGGGATGGTGAAAGGATTTGTAGCAATCAATGGAAAAGTGCTGACATCATCCTTGAAAAGACTCTGGGTCTTGCCTGTCCTGGCCATGAAGCAGGTGAGTGCTTGCTCCACATCTCGCTGCTGAGATGCAAACTTTTCTCTCAGGACCTGGTAGTCAGACACTGGTTCAAGGTATGTGGGAGTGTTGATGTAGGTGTGGGGATCCAGAATCTCAGGGAAATGGCTGGAGATGTGTGGTGGGTGGGGTCTGTTCTGCACTGCAGTGAGTGCCTTCGGTGTCCCTGGCTGATTGGTAACCAGAGGTGCACACATGGCCCCCTATGTGACTGTTTTGCATAACCAGGAAGAGTGTCCAATTGAACACCATTTCAACCAGTGTGACAAAGACATCCCACAGTGTGGGCTGTGTCCTAGCTGTGTGTTCACAGAATGACTTGGCACTTCTCCAGACTTGTGAGATGTAGCTCTGTAGTATCTCTGTCAGTGTTTCCACAGATGCTTTCTCAGAGCTCTCAAATCCTGCCTCTGTCAGCAAGGAACTCACAACCACTTGTAGAGTCCTCTTCCAGGCCAGATGGTAGTTGTCAGCAGGGCTGGTGGACTGTTTCCTTCCTGATCTCATTCTGGAGCCACCAGCCCCAGCTGTCCTTTCGGCCATCAAGCTCTCCATACAGCCCTGTAATAGGAATCTAGAAAGGGCCAGGAGGGGATGTCCCACTCCTACGGTAGAGTCAGGCAGATCTCTGTGTGTTAGAGGCCAGCCAGGGAGACACAGTGTATTACAGAAAAGGCAACAAAGCTACACAGAGAAACCTTGCCTAAAAAAAAACAAAACAAAATAACATTCAAAACGATATATTTGGGTGAAGAACTGAGCGATCAGAGGAATAAGACAAGACAAGCTAACCTCACATCCACAACTCCTGATCAAATCCTATTTCCACGAAGCTTCAGAAGTTGAAAGATTCTGAGTCATGACCCGAAAGGAACTCAGCTGAAGTGCCTCTAGTTCCTGGTCCTCATTCTTATATATCTGTCTGCTGCCTGAGGTCACTTTCTGGGATTAAAGGTGTGTGTCTTTCCCAAGCAAGACAAGTGATCTCAAGAGCTGGGATTAAAGGTGTGTGTCACCATGCCTGGCTGTTCTCTTTGTGGCCTTGACCTCGGCCTCCAAAGTGAGAGTGTTGAAGTCTTGGGTGCCACCATTTTCTGACCTCTGTCTAATCTACTGGCTCTTCTGTTCTCTGACCCCCAGATAAGTTTTTTTTAGGGTACACAATTTAATAGGGATGTGAAGGCCATACAGACCCCATCTTGGGGATTTGGGACAAGACTATGTTGTGATAGGGAGAAGCATAAATTTCCAGAGGACTTAAGGTTACCCCCAGGCACTCTGTTCATTGAATCTGAAGAAAGATAGCACTTGTTTCCAATGGCTCATACTCTGCTTATTTCTGACCAAACTCTGTTGCTTTGCAGGCTAAATCTCCCAGCAAGATGGCCTTCTGCCTGCTTGAGGAATGAGGCTTCAGAAGTCAGA
Organism: Onychomys torridus; assembly: GCF_903995425.1. Lineage (NCBI taxonomy): Eukaryota > Metazoa > Chordata > Mammalia > Rodentia > Cricetidae > Onychomys > Onychomys torridus. The sequence goes on from NW_023412956.1 coordinate 19,805, forward strand.
TCAACTCTTCAATTGCTTTTGACCATAAGCTTCTGATCTAGAATTCTTGTTAACAAAGACAGAGATGTAGATTATTTTGTTTTTTTTAAATAAGCACATATTACATTAAAGAAAAAGACCTTGATTTGTAATTTCCACGTTGGGAAGAAAGGGAAAGAAATAAAGACTTTTGAAAACCTGAATTACAGAGAGGGAGTGACTTTATACCCCTAACGCTCTCAACTCCAAAAAACCAAGGTCCACACAACTCCTGTCCGGCCACGAAGGGAGGGAGTTAGGCATCTTCTCAGTAGCAGGTTTTGGCTACTAATCCTGCTCTGCCACAAAGGAAAACAGAATGAAGTGCAGGGATAGACTGGTGGAAAGAAGTTATTACCTTCAGTCACAAATGCTTGATGCTTTTTTCCTTTTAAAGTTTTATTATAAACAATTTTTTTTATTCTTTAACTAAAGAATATTATACAAACAGTATATTGTGAAATCACCACAGACATGATTGTTTTTTACTGCAGGAAGACTTCGCCATCCTGAAAGTAGGAGATGCAAACTAGGAAGTTGTCCCTGGAGTCTTTCTTAGTCATTTTATTTTGTGTTGTTATTGTTTTCAGAAGGGACCTCAGGTTCCAGGGAGACTCTAATCATCCTAAAATGGAGGGAATACAATTCCTTAAGACACAGTCCAGGGGACAGCAAAAGGCAGGTTTTGTGAATCCATTCTCTCAGTTCCTCTCACTAGCAAGATTTTCTTGCAAGAGAGCACTGGTACATCACTCATTCAGAGAGAAGAAAATGTCATTTTCCCAATCAGAATGGTCTGAACTGTCCTCCACCAGAATCACTTCCTCTTCCTCCTCTGCATCAGAGTCTTCCTCTTCCCCCTCCTCTCCCTCTTCTAGGCTTGCTAGCTCCTCATCAGAGGGAGAGAGGACATTGTCCCCATCCTGCATAGCGTTCTCACTGTTGTCAGCCTCCTCCATTTCTGCATCTTGCCACTGGTCAGTGTCAAAGTCATCTACATCATCAGTGCCATCATCTTCACTCTCTTCCTCCTGTTCTTCCTCTTCTGAGTCCTCCTCTTCATCTTCTTCCTCTGACAGACAATGCCTGCCCACTTCATAAAGCCTGCATACTGTGTCCATGTTAGGGGCATCCATACTGCCTTGATTCTCAATGACAGCAAGATAGCAGTCTTTGGTGTCTCTACCCAGGTCAAAGATATTCCGTTTCACATCAATGGTTGCTATAGGTTTGTAATCAGTTGCATTAAATGTTCGGAAGGATGACCCAAAGGGGCTTTTCATCCTCTCTTCCAAGAAGTCATCTTCATCATCTGCCTGCAACATTGCTCCATACATCACTGTCCCTGTGTAGTTAAACACCACACGACATTGATCCAGAGCAGGCACTGTGTGTAAAAGATGGAAAGTTCGAAGGTCCCAAATCTCTGTATTGATGATGACCTCCAGCCCATTGGGATGGAAAACACCACTGATATTCCTGTTGAACTTGTCAAACTTGTGGATGGCCTGTTGCAGAGCGGACATCCTGGGCTGTCTAGAAGGTAGCACTGTTACCCAGATCATCAGCAAATTGCCCCTTTTTAGTAGCTGGCAGATTCAACAGCTGAAGAAGGAGCCAGTGCTGAGGACAAGGTAGCTACCATGTCAAATTCTGCAACTATGCAGATGAGCTCATTAAGAAAAATATCAGGAAAGCCTCTTCTTGCTTGGCACTGATGGTGTCACTGGCAGGGCTACAGAAAGCAGGCATTGTTGCCCAGTCAAGGATCACCTTCTCTGGGAAGAACTACTTCTGTTGATAAGAAACCATCTCATTTCTAAAGGGCTTGGAGAGTCAGCAACTGTGCTGACCAGAGAGGCTGACTTGCCCATAACTGCTGCCTCACATCCCTCTGCTTTCACTCCAGTGACTGCTGCTGCTCCTACTGTCTCTCTTCCTAAGAACCCTCAGATTGCCAATGGCATTACAAGTCTAATGGGCAGCATTGCTGATTTTGGTGCTTCTGCCCATTCTGTCCCCATTATACTCCCTTCCAATCCTCTGCCATTTCCACCCCAGGATTCACTGCCTTTGATTGGCAGGATAAGTTTTATCAGAGAGAGGCCATCACTTTGCAATGGCAGGAATACCCAAGTGTTGTGGCAAAAGTCAGAACCGCACACACAGCCAGAGCCATGCTGTCAAAACACAACTGAACAGACATCTTTTCTTCCCACCAACACTGGACAGTATCATCACAGAGCATCTTAGAGAGCAACATGCTCGCTGCAAGAACCCCATTGCCACCTGTCCACCTTTTTCTCTCTTACTCCTCACCAGTGCCCTGAGCCAAACAGAGGAGGCAAGCCCCAACAAACTTTACCTCAAGGCTAAACTGCAGGCATGGTTTCCAAAATATGGAGGTATAGATGGAGGAGGCTTTGATAGGCATCTTATCTTTAGGCGATTTCATCCTATTTCAGTGTTCCCGGAAGCTCATGAAGATGAGAGTGGCTTGACATGTTGTGCATTCTCAGCCCGGAGCGGTTCCTGATGCTTGGGAACTGTACAGGGCAGCTGAAGCTCTACAAGTATTTAGTGGACAGGAAGAGGCCAGCTATAACTGTCACAACTCAGCCATCACACACCTTGAACCTTCCAGGGATGGGTCCTTACTTCTGACATCTGCCACTTGGGGCCAGCCTTTGTCTGCACTTTGGGGGATGAGGTCAGTATTTGATATGAAGCATTCCTTCACAGAAGATCATTATGTTGAGTTCAGTAAGTACTCTCAGGATCAGGTCATAGGCACAAAAGGAGACATGGCCCATGTTTTGATATTGAGACTGGCACCAAGATGTTGACTCTGTTTAACCCAGATCTTGCAACAACTACAAGAGGAACTGTGCCACCTTTAATCCTACAGACGATCTTGTCTTAATGATGGGGTCCTGTGGCGATGT
>NW_023412957.1:0-19782 GCF_903995425.1 Onychomys torridus
AACATGGATCCTGGGCTATGGCAGGCCAGGTAAGTGAAGGAAGAAAAGATAATGGGGAGTGACAGAGTACATCTCATTCATCAAGCTGGCCTTTTCTGAAACATGAAGAGCCATTTCATAGATAAGAGTATAATAGAAATCTAAGTTGAATTGTGCTATAGTTTTAAACTAATGTTACCATAGTCTCTTCTTATGCCACTTGCAAATGTGTTTTCTTTTCTATCTCAGATAACTGAAGGGTCAACTGCAGCATGACCTTGTGAACATTTGAAAGCACTGAATCCAGTCTGTTCATTGCAGATAGGAATGCTTTTTGAAAGTGCTTCCACCAGGAGCATAAACCATCTGTTTCCTTTGGTAATACAGTATCTCAGTCCACAACATGGTTCCAAATGAATAACGGAGATTGGTTTTCACAAGTCAGCTTTATCTGTTGTAGCAATGATTAATAACCCCAGAGCCAACCTTGCTTATAGGAAGAGAAGAAACACATGAAAACAATTTTGTATATGGGGGAGCTGAATCCAAATTTTGCAAGCAAGGTTGCAGTAAATGTAAGTAGATGCCATGGGGTGGGCAACTTTCCCATTATGCAAGTAAGGGGAAGATCGTGGGTTGTCATAGTGTTAAGATTGACTATCAGCTTGATGGGATCTAAGGGACAAACCTGTGGACATGTCTGTGAGGATGTTTCCATTTTTAAGTTATTTAAGGTGGGAAGATCCTGTGGGCAGCATCAATTCATGGGCTTGGGATACTGAACTGAATAACAAGGAGAAAGTGGGCTGACCACCAGAATTCATCTCTCTCTCTCTCTTCTCTCTCTCTCTCTCTCTCTCTCTCTCTCTCTCTCTCTCTCTCTTTCTGCTTTCTAACTGAAGACATAATAGGACCTGGCCCCTTCTGCTCCTGCTGTGATTTCCTCATCAAAATAAATAGCACTCTAAAGCGGAGTCACAATAAATTCTCCTTTCCTATGTTGGGTACTTTCTCACAGCAACAGGAGAAGGAGCTGTCTTCCCAATTTTAAGTGCCCCTTTCTTGATCACTGTTATCATCCCTTTTGCTATCATCTTTTCTTACTAAAATGAAATCTAATTGTTTTTTTGGAATTTGGCTGCTTCTTTTTCTTTCTAATACTGAGGGAGTAAAATAATTAGAAGATGTTCTCTGATTCCTTAGTAACTGATACGTATTATTAAATTATTTTATCTTTGGCTCCCTTATAATTCTTTTTATCAGTGCTGGAGGGATGGCTCTTGCAGAGGACTATAGTTCAGTCCTCAGCACCCATGCTGGGCAGCACACAACAGTTTGTAACTCTAGCTCCAGAAAATCTGATGTCTTCACCTTGCCTCCTTGTACACTGAACATATGTCATATAAACTCACAGTCATACACATATATACAAATAAAATAAACATTTCTATGTATCCTAGAGGGTGCAGAGTTGACCCAGTGACCTGTCTCCTCTACATCTCAATAGCTCTCAGTGCCATCATTGTCTTGTTTGTGCTCTCTGCTTCTGATTGGCTTGTAGGCAGTCTAGAAGGTACATAGTAGTAGCTCACTGTTCTCTACATTTGCTTAGTGCTTTCTCTGTGTCCTCATTCATAGAACTACTCAGTTCTTCCACTCTGTATCTGTCTTCCTTGCTTGCTTTTTCAATCACTTTTTAATGTGTGTGTGTGTGTGTGTGTGTGTGTGTGTGTGTGTGTGTGCATATGTATCTGCCATGGAGGCCAAAAGACAATGTCAACAGAACTGACATATTAGGCAGCTGTCCTGTCACTTTCTCTGAAACCAGTACTCTTACCTTCTGGGTCATTTCCCTGAGCCTTATTTAATCCATAGGAAAGCTGCTTTATCTCTTTTTCTTTAAGCCAATTTATCTTCTGTGTTTCTTCGGGTATTCACTGCTTGGAGTGCTTAGATTCTTTTGTTTGTTTTTGTTTGTTTGATTGGTTTTAATTAATAGAGATTGAACCTAGTATCTTACATCCCCAGACCCTTCATTTTTTCCTTTCCTTGCTTTGAACTTTGAGATAAAGATCACTAAATTGCTTGTTTGTAAAAGCTGGCCTTGAACTCAAATTGTTGCCCAGGCAAACTTTGGACTTTCCATCCTCCTGCCTCAGATTTTCCAAAAGATATCATAGGTCTATACCACTAGCTTGTTTAGATTTTTATCTAGCATCTCAAAATATTTTCCATAATGCATAGATAGCATTACTTATGAGAAAGTCCTAATGAGTCCTGGCTTGTTACCATGGTTAGGGTTCCTAAAGGAACAGAAATGCCATGCCAGAGGCAAGGGCTTTATTATGCAGATTGGCTTAGAGGCTTAGAAGTGCTACAGTATCCATCCATTTGTTGTGGAAGTTGAAGAAAGCCAGATTCAAGAGCATGCAAGCCTGAAACCTGTGAGCCACACCTATACGAAATGCTGACAGAAAATACAACCACCATCTTGGCTTACATAGCCAGACCCAGAGAGCAAATCCTCTACTATTTATGCTTCCTGTTTATTTAGCCCCTGAGCAGAGCATGCAGTGCCCACTCACAGTAGGGAGGGTAATTTACTTTAGTTATTCATTATAAAAATTAAAAATATAAACAAAAACAAAAAAGCAATGTCCAGGTGTGGGGAAGATGGAGTGAGAGAGTACTGGAAAAGACAATTGGAATCAATGTGGGGGATGGGGAGTGTGCAGAAGAGGCATCTCTGGGATGAGCTAGAAACCTACCTAGTGTTGGTTAAGACAGCAGTGCTGGTGGCCGGCCCTCATACCTGGCCACTAGCAGAGAGTGTTGGACAGAACAGACAGTACAACATAGTTACCATTTAGAGCTTTATTGGGGAGGAAGGGAGAGAGAGAGAGAGAGAGAGACCACACAGAGGGAAGAGAGCAGAAAGAAAAAAGGGAGGAACACAGAGTGCCCACCCGCTTTTTAGGCTGGGCCACCATCCCAGGCTGATGACATAATTAAAGACAGAATCCTTAAATCCCAGACTTTCATTTATTATAAAAAAGCAGATAGATGGGAATAGGGGTGTTGTTCCTCTCAAAAACTGCTTCCAGCTGAATTTTGGACATTTGTTGGCTCTTGGGGGAATGGAGAAGGGGAGTCTTCCAAGGTAGACAAGCATTGTGGGATGCTGTCTGTCATCCATTTGTTCTGGAGACATGTATTGCTCTTGGCTGTGGCTGGGAACCTTCTGTCTGACAAGATGCAGATGACATAGAAAAAAGCTTAGAGAGAAAAGAATCATTATTATTTTATGTTGGTAGATCTAGCCTGTCCAGATGTATTTTGAAACATGTTAAGCTTTATCAGAGACAGATTATTTTAAGCAGCTCATAATAATAGATGTTTACATTAAAGTCTTTTTTATAGCACTCAGACACTTTTGGCTCTGGAGGTGTAAATACATTTTAGGTGTTACAGTTTCTTACTCGATGATCTTTGGACTCCGGTTCTGTGGTGGTCCTGTACCGTTAGCTGAACCATGAGTTAGAACAAGGAACTGGGAAGAGAAAAGCTTATGGTACGTGAGAATTTATTTTTTTGGAATTAGGGACAAGGCAAAGATCAGGGCCCTGTCTGTATGCACATGAGAAACACAGGCAGTAACTTTGAAATGAGACAATGAGCTCTTATCTTAGTTGGAAATCTTTTGTTTTGTTTTGTTTTTATTATGTAACTCTGAAAGTACAATTAAATCTGGTGAGGTAAGTAAGGCTGCCCTCTGTACCTGACAATAGAAAGGAGAAGTGATATCCTAAAACTCCCAGGACTGAGTCAGTGGATCTGGTGTCCAGAAGGAAAGAAACGGATCATTTCCCTACTGTGTTCTTGGTTCCCTGCCATGTCTGTAGCCAAGCCTAGGTCTGTTGGAAGTCTTAGCTTGGTGTATCCATTCGTCTTGGAGCCTGGGGGCAGTCAGCTGACTTGTTGTCTTTCTAGGTGGTACTTTTAACAAGGCTGTTCATGGCCTGGCAGCACATTCTCAAGCCCTTGGACTTTTTGTCACTTAAAACAGGGACCCAACAGCTTTTAGGAGTCAGCAAGTGCCAGCACTTGGCAATTCTGTTTTTGGGCTTTTATCTCTTCCCTAGCACACCTTAAATGCCACAGATGACTCTTTTGCCCATGGGTTCAGGAGCCTTGCTCTCCAGATGCTTAAGGTTTAGTCAGGGAGGTCCGGGGAACAAAAGACAGATTTTGCTTCATGTCCTGGATTTTTTTTATTAATATTATTATTTTTATCTCCTTGTCAGGAGCGAAAATGTGACTGCCTTTGCCAGCACAGACAGAGGACAACCCCGGGGTGTCTGTCGCTAAGTATATAGCTCAGACTACAGCCGCAAGTATGGCAGACTCACTGTGAAGAATCATGGTGGTAGCAGGGTAGTTGTATAGGGTCCAGCAGAGGCGAGGGACATGCACGTAGTTGCTGTCTCGCCATCTGTCTGGACAGAGGAGGAGGCTGAAAGTAGCAGCAGTCAGCAGGTCCTCGGTTGGTGTATCTGAGTCTGAACAGCACCAAATGTTGGTTAAATCAGCATTGCTGGTGGATGGACGCTGCCTGCAGTGGCCATGCCAATGAAGAGAGTGCTAGAGGAAAGTCACGAGCCATGGTTACCTTTCTAGAGCTTTATTAGGAGGGAGGGGGTGTAGCTGGAGACCTTCTCTCCAGCCCCTGCCAAGCCCCATTAGTCCAACAACCCACTTATAAAATAAACACACAGACACTTGTATTATTTAAACTGCTTGGCCATTAGCTCAGGCCTACCATTGTCTAGCTCTTACTCTTATATTTAGCCTGTTTCTATTAATCTATACTTTGCCCTGTGGCTTGTGGCTTACCAGTACCTTACATCTTCTTTGTCATGGTGGCAGCTGGCAGTATCTCCCCGCTCCAGCCTTCACTTCCCAGAATTCTCTTCTCCTTGTCCTGCCTACCCTATCCTTCCTACCTGGCCATATCAGCACTTTATTTATTTTAGCCAATCAGAGCAACATATTTGAAATACAGAACATCCCACAGAAAGGGGGGAGAGAGGGAGAGGGAGAGGGAAGAGAGAGAGAGAGAGAGAGAGACAGAGAGAGACAGAGAGAGACAGAGAGAGACAGAGAGAGACAGAGAGAGAGAGAGAGGACCAGAGAAATGAAGAGACCACATGGAGGGAAGAGAATGGAAAGAGAAAAGGGAAACACACAGAGGACCCGCCCACTTTTTAGGCTGGGCTGCCATTCCAGGCTGATGACATAATTAAGGACATAATCCTTACACCTAGTGTAATGGATACTCCCAGGATCTATGAGGGTGACCCTAGCTAAGATTCCCAGCAATGGGAGATATAGAACCTAAACTGGTCATCTCCTATAACCCAGTAAGACTTTCACTGGAGGGACTGGGACCCCAATCCAGCCGCATAAACTCTGACCTAAAATTTACCCTTCCTATAAGATATACTGAGACAAATGTGGCTCAGAAATTATTGGAGTGGTCACCTGATGACTGGACCAGCTTAAGACCCATACCATGAGCAGGGTCTCACCCCTGACAGTGCTTGAAGGGCCAGGCCCCAGAGGCTGGACAGCTCAGTGACCTAGAATAGAACCAAACATGACAGGCAAAAAAGAAAACAAAAGTTAATAAAATGATTCCTAGCAATATTCTGTTATAGTCCTAGATTGTTGCCTAGCCCAGTTGTTATTAGAGAGGCTTCACTAGAGCAACTGATGGGAACAGATGCAGAGACCCACAGGCAGACATTAGGCAGAGCTTGAGAATCCTGTGAAAAAGAGAGAGGAAGGACTATAGGAGCCAGAGGGGCCAAGGACAAGAGGGGAAAACATACAGAATCAACTGAACTGGGGTTCATGGGGACTCACAGAGATTGAACTGCCCACTAGAGAACTTGCATGGGACTGACCAGGGCCTCTGCACAGGTCTCATAGTTGTGTGGCTTGTTTCTCATGTGGGACTCTTGGTAGAGTGAGCAGAGGCTGTCTCTGACTCTGATGTCTGCTCTTGGCACCCTTTCCTCCTGCTGGGTTGACTAATCCTCTCTTTATAGGAGAAGAGGTCTTTAGTCTTATTGGAGCTTGATATCTGATTGCTGGCTGATATATGTGGGAGGATTATACTTCTCTGAGGGGAAAGGAGAGGGTGTGGATGGGGAATAGAGGAAGAAAGGGGAAGGGACTGGGAGGAGAGGAGGGAAGGAGGGGAAACTGTGATCAGGCCAGGAAAATTAATTAATTGATTGATTAATTAATAAAAAATAAATATTAAAGAAACAATGTCCAGAATCAACTCACAGATATACCCAAAAATTATGTTTAACCAAACAGCTGAGCTCTCAGGACATCAGAACCATGTGTGTCAGACATAGCCAGTTTCACTCACCTGTCAACCCAGACAACCTGATGAGTTCCTGTCAATGAATGAACCTGTCTGAAAACTATGATGCAGAGGGCTCCTAAGGAGATCCACTGAGAGTTTATTTCTGACATCTATTTTGTATGCATGTGTTCCTTTCCCCACACATGAATGTGATAAAATAAACACAGGCACATGCATGCATACATATACACATACATGTAAACACACACACACACACACACACACACACACACACACACACACACACGAAAAATAGGCTCAAAAGCACCCAGATATGTCTAGTAGGTTCTCAGAGGTAAAGGGGACTAGAAAGCAGGGGGAAAAAAAGAAAGAAACAAGAAAAGGGAAGGAAAATTGTGTTGGGAACTTCTATGTCTTAATAAAATAATGAGTGACTGTTCTCACTGTCATTTGATTATTAGGTAGATAATGTGGTAAATGCTAGCTATAAACATTATAAATATTAGACTTAAAAAAATGAATTACCCAGGAACAGCAGTGCATGTTTACAATCAGATTAAAAGATTAGAATTTGGCATCCTTTATCATCACACCACAGAATCAAGTATGTGGATAGAATAAGCATCATTTTATGTCTATCTGGTAAAATGTTATCATGGGATGAACACAAAAGTGTGGAGATCAGGGTAGACCCTGCTCTAGGCCACTTCACATTATATAAACAGTGTCTTGCCCTGGGTAATTCCAGTTGACACAGCAGCTTTTGGCTCCACTTGGAGTGCAGACAGTGGCAGCATTGTTTTGTATCTTGTTTGTGAATAGAGACACCACCAACTGTCCATCACAAAGCAACTCTTTCCTAAAAGTTAAACTAATCCATGTAGAATGCGAACACAGGGGCAAAGAGCAGGGCTGGAGAGGTAGATGGTGGCCCAGTGACAAAGAGCAGTTAACATTCTTGCAGAGAACCTAACCTAATTCCCAGCAAACACCAGAACAGGTGGCTCACAACCACCTGTAGGCTCCGACTACCTCTGGCCTCCTTGTGTACTTTCATATGTGTGTGCACACTCATGCATGTGCACACACTCACACACATATAAGTAAAAATACAAACCAAAATTTAAATCTCATTAGAAAAAAATTGAGCCTGAGAAATTATTAAACACATCAGATTACCAAAAGATATTGTTTATATCTAGGGCTCTTGATTAAGTTCATGAGGAATCTCTGACACAGCAGATAGCATCTGCTATTAAAAAAAAAAAAGATTTACTGGGTGGGGGGAGTTGGGGGGACTAGAAAGCCCAGGGAGACAGAAAGGCTCCTGGAAAGACTCTGCAAAGCAAAGTGGGACTCCGGAAGCTGAAGTCTAGTCTGTCTCCATGTTTGGATTTTAACTGCTTTTGAAGGATCTTCTGACTCTAATTTGGGGCTGGTCAGTTTTAGCAAAGAGAAAAGGGGAGGTTGATAGGTCAACAACTTTTGAGTAAATATGTCTGGATCTGGCCTTGAGTTTTTCAGACCTGTCCACAGGCATGGGGGGAGGGGGAGGCGGGATCATCGTTTTGAAAGGACCAAGCAGACACCATAGCAGGCTGTCAGTCTTCTCTCAGAGATCAGGGTCTCAATTTCAGTTTCCTGAGACTTGAGCAAGCAGTTTCTGGGAGGGCCGTGACATAGTCCTTACAGTGGCTCCCTTTCTGCACATACTCTGACAGCTCAAGATTCAGCCAGTTGTTTTCTGCCTGGGACCCCTTACCAAATTAGAGCTACGTGCATGGGTCAATGTGAACATGCAAGGCCAGCCAGCCCCCATGGCAGCCTAAGGACAAAGCCTGGGAGTTGTCCAGGCCTGCCCCAAAATGATAACTGTAACCGCCAACCAGTAAATTCAAAGGTTACATTCCCTCACCCAATCTATGATGCAAAGGCTTATACCAGCCTGCTTGTGGTTTTTCCCTTTAAAATACCCTTACCCTGAGAGCTCAGGGCCATCCTCCTCTACCCTCTGTGTTGAGTGTTGGAGATCAAGCCTGGGATTGCTTATTATCAATGAACTCCTGTGTGTTTTGCATCAAATATTGGCTCTGTTATGGTCTTGATCAGGCATCTTGCAACACGGCCACAACAATTTTAAGCTGAAAGATTTATCTCAGGTTGGCAAGAGTGGATGTAGCAAAGGGGGTGGGGGTGGCAGACAAGCCTGTTGGCCTGCAAGTTCACGTCTTTCTTACTAGTCATGGCACCTCTCCTCTGTCTATCAGAGAATCTACCTACATCTCAGTTCCCCAATACAACACTTGCACCTAGACTACAGGAAGAGGAACAAGAACTCATAATTGTTGGTTATTTGCAACACTCTTACCATGCGAGGAAATGTCACGAAAACACAACAGAATCCACTAACAAGAGTTTTATTAAGATAAGGGAGAGAGACAGATGTGCTCAGGCCTGTGAAAAAACACGTGAATAAAGATGGAGTTGGGAATGTGGAGCCGGCTTATAAAGCCTGGGCCGTGCCTGTGCATCCAGGCCCATGTGGCTATTCCACACATGTGCGTAGATTACATGGTTGTGCTGCACACTTTACACAACCATGTGAAGCCTGTTTATGTGAGACATTTTGACCCAAAAATGGCTAGGCAGCCACAGGATCCTGGTCATGTGAGAAGTTTTGACCCAGAAACAAGACTAGGTCCTCCAGGCATGCACAACCATGCCCAACCATGGGGGTGTGTTGTGAATCCATGTCAATAATGACCTCCAGGGCTTGTGCTCAGCATGGTCCCACTGATTGACGTGGTCTACTTGAATAACCTTCCCTCTGTAAATCTCAGATTTCATTCATTCATCCCTCCAGACCCAGCCTTGCTCCTACCTACTGAAAGTTCTCAGGTGTGGGGTGCAGGAGAGACACTGAAGCTGGCTGCCTTTTAGAGAAGGAATTGTATTAGAAAGGTTATTAACGCTGTGAGCAGACTAGCAGACAGTTTGACAGAGGTTCTTGAAGAAGGTTCCAGCCCATTTGCCAAAGTTGGGAGTTGCTCCCTACAGATCTCAGCAGAAGGGGGAAGGCTTCATACATCCAGGCTGCCTCTGGTTCCCCAGTGTCTCAGTTCCCTTCTCTGCTGCTGCTTTAAAACACCCTGAACTAAAAGTCACTTGGGGTGGAGGGCTTACTGCTCACATTTCTCAGTCACAAATCATCATCAAGGGGAGCCAAGGAACTCAAAGCAGGACTTGAAATGATATGCAGCGCTGGTGGCAGCACAGGTTACCACACGAAAAGGTCACAACAGAACCCATTATTCAGAGCTTTATTAGGGGGAAGTGGGGGGAGACAAAAGAGCCAGGCTCAGGAAGAAAAGCAAGTGCAGAGAGAGGGAAGATGTGTGGGGAGAGACAGAGCAGAACAGAGAGAGAAGGTGAGATCTGCATCTGGCTTTTTAAGAGTTAATGGGGAGCATGTGCAGGTGGGCTTACTGAGCTATACCATGAATGCACTGATTGTGTGTCCACAGCACATGTATGTGACGCAAGACCCTTTGCTTAACTCCTGAACTGCGCATGGGTGGTCATGCACCTGGAGTGAGGGCAGAATTCTAACAGACTCTGAGGTGGGAATTGAAGCAGAAGCCATGGAGGAAAGGTGCTTGCTGTTTTTTTCTCTATGTGTTGATCAGCTTGGTTTCTTGAACAACCCAGGATTCCCTGTGGTACCTCTCACATCAATAATTCATCAAGAAAATGCCCCCACAGACTTGCCTACAGGCCCACCTAGTGGAGAGTTAATTCAGTTGAGGTTCCTTTTACCAGAAGTGACTATAACAACTTGAGAAAAGCTAACTCAGCCTGAGTTAACTAGACCAGGCAAGAGCCATGGTGAGGAGGAGGAGATGTAGTCTCTGGTAGCTTTTGATGGCTTTAGTCTGGAAATCTCACTAGAAGTGGGAAATCCAGGTGCCTCAGGAGCCCTTACGGAAGTTACAGACTCCCCGGCAGGCTTTCAGTCAGGAGATTTTCAATAGTTGGGATGCAATGCGAGAGAGAAAGAGGAAGGCTCTTGCAGTTATCACAGTTGGAGCAGAAGTCCTGTCTGGGTTTGAACACCTAGGTGGCCTGTGCTTCTGCAGGTTAGCTCAAACTTGTGACTTGGCTGGCCCCTTCTGCCAACCCAGCACCTCAATTCTCACCATGACCAGAATCTCTAACTGGGCTAATATGATGGCACTACCAATAGTCACTCTCCTGCAGCAGTAACAGGTTTCCTCCAGCAAGGTGGCTTAGAACATTTCATAATTCTGGGAAATAGCATACGTGCTCTGAGAATTCATATTAGTAATCTACATTGAAACATTTATGTTTACCAATGGCCAGCTGACAAGGAAAAACAGACCTGCTGGGTAGGTTACAGTCAATGAAACATTCAGAGCTCATTAATTTATTGTTTCCCAATAAATTCTAGTAAGTGTGGCTGTTTCTGCATGTTCACGATCAAACTACAGACAATACAATATCACTTCTTCCATTTCCAGTTTTATGTAATCAGGGGAATTATTAATTACAGAAAGTTATACAGCAAGGTTTTGAAAACATACACACAGGAACATGTGAGTACACAAAGATGCCAGAAGAGATCCTCAGATCCTACCCTGCCCCAGAGGTGGAGTGAAAGGTGTTTATAAACTCATAAGGGCTTGCTGGGAATGGAAGTCTGGTCCTCTGCAAGAATGGCATGATCTAGCAGAGCTGTGCAAGATGGAGATGGAGAATACTAGATGCAACACAGAAAATTCTAGACACCAAATAAGAAATAGGTAAAGATCAACGGGAATGAGACTTACTTGAACTCGATTTTGCACAAGGAAAGTCGTTCTTGCTCTGGGTTTGGGTAGTACTGAAGAGAGTCTTGCTACAAACAGTAGGATTATCTTCTAGCGCCACAGAGAAGTCCTCTCTCTCTCTCTCTCTCTCTGTGTGTGTGTGTGTGTGTGTGTGTGTGTGTGTGTGTGTGTGTGTTTCATCAGCAGTTGATGGGCAGTTTAGTTCCAATACTTGACTATTGTGAACAGTGCTGTCATTGTCATGACAATGGGGACATAGATGGTTTGTCAATATATTAATTTTAATTCTTTTGTATACATATCCAGATATTGTTTCTGCCTATTATGGTCATGCTATGACTGGATTTTAGAGGAACCTCATAGTCTTTTGCACTACCACTGTACTAATTAAAATCACCAACCCTGAAAAGGGATGCCCATCACTTCTCTTCCTTGCCAGAACTTAGCTTTCATTTGTAAATTTGGAGATAGCTATTTTTATATAGGTGAGGTTGTAAAAGGTCTGGAAGAAATGAAAATATTCTAAGAAGACATTTGTGTCTCTCAATCTGATTATCCCAGAGAAATGGGAATCTCCTCACAAGTCTCATACTAGGAGAAGGAAAAGGCACCACCCAGAGGGTGGGACTTATCTCCCAGGAAGAGACTTCTCATAGTTCTAACAACATGTGAACCAGTGTCATGCTGTTTCAATTGCTGCAAAGGTAGAGCATTATTTGAAGTCAGCTGAGTAATGTTTCCTATTTGATTCTTTTTCTTCAAGATATCCTTAGTTATTTGGAAATTCTGTATAACTTTTAATAGTTTTTCCCCCTAAAATTCCTTTCCCACTTTGATAGAGACTCACAATCTATGCAGATGACTTTGGTTATATAAACATTTTGAAGATATTAATCTTTCAATTCATGAATTTGATTACCTTTCCTTTTTTGTGTCTTCAGATATATTCACAAATGTCTTAAAATTTCTCACTGCAGATGTACTTCTCTTTGCTCACACATTTCCTTCCACTGGCTAGTCTTGCTGTCTTGAATTTTCTTTCTGATCTTCACTATCAGATGTAATTATTAGCATAGCAGCTGTTGATAAGTAGCTTTTACTCACTGACTTAAAAAACTTTATGAATTAGGTATATATAAACACATATGCTTGCAGACATATGAGATCATAGAGCTGATATACAATATATTTTGTAAACGATGCAATTTTAATCTAAATTGATACAGTATACATTTTACATAATTTGAAAATACAAATCCCAGCTATGTGAATGAGAATTTTTTGAAAAATATTATCATGACTACAGAACTTCTCTCTAAACCTTCCTGATTGACTTAGTGGAACTTCAGAGAAGTGGAAAGGTGAAACGTTGCAGGTCCTGAGCCTAATTTCCTTGTCTTCGGCAAGTTTCATCCCCTAAAATCGACATTTCTTGATCACTGCCCTATTAGAACTAACATCTTGTGAAAAAAAATGTTAATATTTTCAGATCTATTAACTTCACAGACCACTAGCTTTTACCTATCCCAAAGCTAAGAATGTCGTTAGAGAGCACCTGAGGCCTTTGGGAGGAGTTTCCTGTCTTACTATAACCAACAATATATTTTAAGAAGTATTGATTTATGACTCTTTTGTTCTTTCACGATAAAACTCCATAAAACTGTGATACATGGGAACATGCAGTCTGGTAACTGAGATCCATGTTTCCAGGGCAATAGTCACTCAAATTTGGCTCCACAATATGTTCCCTTTGAGATGAGTGTTGTGAGAGTTTTTGTGACAACTCTCACATTAGTAAGCTTTTGCCAACTCTTGCCAGGCTTTTTCTTAAAAAGAGTACAAAACAACTAAATATCCAGTCTGACTTATTTAAACAAAAGGGTCCACCAGATCAAGACAGTGGTAAGATGACTTGAACAAGTAGTTGGAGTAGAAGCAGGATGAGCCCAGATGGTATGAACATCAGACATATGTTTATGTGAAATAAAATATAAATTCAAGCACATGTAGCTTTATGAACTGTCTTTGTAACACTCTTTGGAGACTGATACTATTGTCCTAAATTTATAGAAGTGTGAACTAAGGAACAGAAAAAGCTAATGATTTACCACAGTCCACATAGTTAATAAGGTAAAAGTAATTAATTGAAAAGCATGAACTGCAGAGCGAGCACAGTCAATAACATGCCTGCCAAACAAGCATGAAGCCCTGAGTTCAGCCCTCAGTCACTCATGTGAAAGGCCAGGTGCGACAGTGCGCGCTTGTAATCCATGCACAGAGTGGGAGGAGAGGGGAGGGTCCCTGGAGAGCTTGATCACTCAGGCCAGTTTAATAAGTGTGCTTTGTTCAGTGGGAAACCTTGCTTCAAAAAATAATATGGATAGTTACTTACAAAGACACCCACCACCCATCTTCAGCTCCCATATGCACAAGCACACATAGACATATGCACTTTCATGCAAAAGTGCACACAGAGACATATATACACATGTGAACTCATGCAATATGATTCTGTAAAAATAAGTACCACTAAACATTTGAATCTTTGAATTTTATTCCTTGTAGTGTAAATAAGTAAAATAATACATCCACTTTTGTTTCTTAATGTTTATTAAGTATGTGTTCCCAGCCCAGCATTTTGAGCTCTGATGTGGAATCTACCATAAGAAGGACCTCCAGTTCCTCTACTTGAGCGTGACAGAGTCCATTAATACAGAAAATCTCCAAGAAATCCTGTAGTAAAAAGAAACCAGTTAACTTTATCACTTAAAGAAACAAAACTTATGTGTCATACTACTGTTGTCTTTGCACATCTATCAAGAGCCTGTGAGGTGGTAACCCCTTAATTCTACCTTAGGAAGTGGGGCTGAGGTCATTCTTAAATTAGGACCCAGGGATGGTGAAGTTAAACTTCCTTCTCCAGAAAGATCTACACACTAATTAGCTTTGTGGCGCCTTCTCACGTCTTCATTAATCTCCTTTCTTGGCACCGGTTCCAGCATAGACCTGGTACGGACGTCATTTTGACTATTTTTCCACTATTGTTTGACATAAAGAAGATTAGTAAACAGGTTTATTGTATCATTGCAGAATATTTCCTGTTAAATAAACACTGTCCCAAGTATTTCTCCTCAGTATGAAGAAGTTAAAAGTTGATTTGATATTTGGTCTGCTTTATAATATCCATTTAGAAATTCTGATAAAATGAGGAAATGAGCCTCACAACTAAGTCTACACTCTCTCCAAGGATCAAGAACTATTCCAGGAGGGTGACATGAAGAGTATGAAAGACCAAAGAAGGGCAGAGTGCTGTCATGACTTCTAGTATGCTAAGGCTGTGGTGTTCTTGAACTCTCAACTGTGTGATTGCCGGCAGAAGATTTTCACAAGATTGGACCCTCTGTAGCCTGCTATGGAAAGAGGAGTGCTTATGATGACTTATATACAGATGATGATCGATGATGGAGGGAGAGGTGTTTTACAGTAGAAACACATGCACATGAGTGCACACACACACACACACACAGAGATAAAAAGAGATTCTTTGCCCGAAGACAGAGGGTAGGAAATAAGCCACAAACACAGGAGATAGAGGATGAGGGAGAAAGGGGGGAGGGGGCAAGGGAAAGGTGGCAGGTGAATTTATCCCAGGGGAAAAAGGACTATCTCTGGATAAAGGGGAGACAGACATGGCACATAGGAAAATGGTGGTTTATAAAGGTAAAATGAGAAACCCCCTGTTAGGATGAAATGTTTAATCTTATTTGGCATGTTAATTGTGGCAATCAAAGGGGGCTTTTGATTGCTGGACTTCAATACTCTAATAGCTGGACTTTGGTAGTCAGCCTCAGCAGGAGGAGGTGACCAAATAAGGGAATGGACCTTGGGGAATAGTTTAGGAACATAATCTTATGGTTTTAGCAAGGCAGCAGGAATAAAGGAGAAGGGTGAGAGCTGCCAGAGCCAGACTCAGCACTCCTGAGCTGGCCAGAGTCCCTTCATGCACAACAAAGAGAAACAGAGTCCTATGCTCAAGGATGTGGTGACTAAATTCTAAGCAACACACTCTTCCTGTGTACTAAACCTTATCTTTGTTTCACCACCTTCAAAGGAGCAAAATGTCCAGTGACCTTCTCTGCACATTGACAGCATGCATAATCTGCAGAACCCCACCAAGGACAAGGTCAGGTCCTGACCCTGAAATGAACAAGGAGGAAATCATTCTTCATTCCCAAGGGGCCTGTTCGTGGGGCTGACATGTTTAAATTACAGCTGTCTGCTTAACTTTGCACTCATCTTTAGAGTCTTCATATATTATCTGTGGGTGCTTGTATGTTCATGTGTGGGAACCACATGCATAGATATATTCATATGTGTTTGGACATTGGGGTCAATGTAGAGTACTATTCCTCAGGAGTCATTCACCTTGCCTTTTGAGACAAGGCCACTCACTCAAATCTGGTGCTTGTCAACTAACCCACAGAGGTACTTCCAAGACTTCACTTCTCCAGATCTTGGATTACAACTCTACATCACCATGATTGGCTTTTTTAACTTGGTTCCTGTTCTTTAGAGTTGGGTAGTGAGCACTTTCCTGACTGAACTATCTCCCCAGGCACTAAAATTGATGTCTAATTATTCATTTCATCTGGCATATGTCATATAACATTTACCATATAAAGTATCTTCTAAAGTTAATTGCATAGAAACTATTTTAATTTGTACTGACATTGTCCTTTAAATAATTAATGCATATTAAAGAAAATGGAGCATCTCCAAGAAAGGAAAAGGAGTTTGCAGCCACTGTTGCTGCTGAAATGCAGTGTCTCGAACAGTGTGGCTTATGGGTAAGTTCCTTCCCCTTTTGGAACTAAAAGTCATTTCCAAATGACTCGAGTTCTGGTTGGAGGTCCTTGAACAGAACATAGAGAAGGAAAGTGAAGCCTGAACAGGGAAGTACCCTGGCTTTTATCACTGAAAAGTGCAGTCGATCTTTGCCTCCACCATCCCTTAGGCAGGCATTGTGGGGTGGAGGGAGAGTGTGGGAGAGTGCTGCACACAGTGGGCACAGGGAGATGAGCAGAGAGATGAAAGAAGGTGGAGCTCCAGAGCTTCTTTTCTGAGTGGGAAACACGAGGTTTACTGCCCACAGACAAATCTCTGAATACATTCGATGTTTCTTGTCTTGCTGATGCTTTTCAACAGTTGAGTGTCTGAGGCAGGCCAGCACAGCTGTCTGTGTGAAGACGGTCTGTTTGTTTTAAGAGTAGTATACATTAGAAGGTCCTTCAACAGGGGTAGTTCAGATGAACCACAGCCTACAATTAGAGTGGGGAACGACCCGGTCTTATACTTCGACTTCTGTCAGAGTATGTAACTGACTATGAACATGAGCTTCTGGGGACAGAACAAAGCAGCTGAGGTGATAGATATCACCAACCTGACCACTGGATTGTGTTCCATATCCCAAATATGTGGGGTATGATGGGACCAAAATATGCCATAATGACTAAGAATAGAAATGGAATGCACTGTGTGTGGGTATGAGGGATGTTCTTAAGAGTACTAGTAGGCAAGGATATAGGAACATGTGTATGTGAAGGCCAGATGTCAACTTCTAACTTATTCCTCAGTCATTCTTTACCATGTTTGTTGAGGCATTGGCTTGGAACTCCTCAGTGGGCATGGCTGGCTGGCTGTGAGTCCCCAGTTGTGTTTGGGCAGGGGCATCCACACCATGATGCACATGTGCAAGTCAGCACACTACTTGGGGGACTTGGTTCTCCCTTCTATCACATGGGTTCTGGGATAGAACTTAGGTTCCCAGCCCCTGGATATGGCTGAGATTATTAGTACAACAATACACCTGGCTTCTTTACAGGGCTCCTAAGGTTAAAATTCAGGTCCTCATGTATGCACGGCAAACTCTACTGACTGAACCATCTCCCCAGTCTGTAATAAACTTGCAAGGAAATCATTTATAACAGACCTGGAGTGAGGAAATTTTAGTGGAGCTATAGACATAATTAAATCTATGAAGTAGTGGTTTAACTCCTCACCTATGGCGACACTGCTGGCCAAACCTGCTACTTTAATAAACCTCAGGTGTCTGCAGAGGTCATTCAGACCATGAAGAACTCCCCATGCTAGCATGAGGACCTGTATTTCACCATCTAGAAGTCATATTTTAAAAGCTGGATATGGTGATAAGCTACTATAACCCCAGTCTGGAGGAAATGGAGACAGGAAGGTGTCTGTGTCTCACTGGCTAGCCAGCCTAGACTAATGACAAGCTCTAGTTCTAGTGAAAGATTCTGCATGAAAAAATAATGTAGAGAGTAAGTGATGAAGTCATCCTATGAAGACCTCTGGCATCCACCTGCGTATGTACACATGTGCATGCACACACACACACACAAACAGGCACATATAACACACATAAACACAAAAAATAATCAGCTTGGTGGTCTTCAAAGTATGGTCTGCATACCAACTACATTATCATTTTCTGACAGCTAATAAGAATCTAGTAGAAATAAATTCAGAGGCTCCATCTGACATTGGGAGCCAGAATTTCTCGTATTGAAACAGAAGAGACCAGGAATCGGTACTTTGATTAATTTTCAGGAGATTTTTAATGTGCTCTTAAAGCTGAGAGCCTTGATTTAGATCCTCTTCATAAGTAAGTTGATACCATTTAGCTTGAATTTAATAGAAGAAGAAACCCAGTGAGAAGAGGAATCCTCTGAGCAATATCAACGGGCCAGGGAGAGATGATTACATCCAGATCCAAGTGACTTCTCAGCCTGCTGTTTGTCAGCTGTCTCCTACATTGCTTACCAACAAGCACCAAGAGTATCGGGAACCTTGGCAACACATGCATGGTTAGCAAAATGTGGCTTCAATGAGGAAATAGAAGCTATCAAAGGGGTTGAAGGCAAGCAAGGTCATGGTTAATGACACTTAGCTCCAAGCCTGTGACCTAAGTTCTATCCCAGAACCCATGTGATACAATGGAGAACCAAGTCCCACAAGTGGGGCTCTGACTTGCACATGTGCATCATGGTGTGGATGCCCCTGCCCAAACACAACATAACTAAATGCCCTCTCCCCCCAAAAACCAACCAAACAAACAAAATAGTTGAGAAAGAGGAGAGTGAGGAGATTTCTATCTTCTACAAACCATTTGAAGAATCGTTTTGTGTGGCAGTAGGTGCTTAGCCCAATGCTTGTTAGCCACCGCAACAGTTCCATACGGACCCAGAAGTCATTGGAGTCTGGTAGCTCAGGTTGTACTAGAGAGTGTACTACCTATGTGCCTGTTAACATACCCATGTACCTGTTAACATACCTATGTGCCTGTTAACATACCCATGTACCTGTTAACATACCTATGTGCCTGTTAAGATACCGTGTGTCTGTGTGTGCACTGAGGGCCACTTAGAGTTCATTTGTCTGGTACTGTCCCCATTTTTTGCAGGCAAGGTCCCTCATTTTAACTTGATCTCCAACTTGTTTGTTTAGACTGGCTACTGGTTGAGCCTCAGGGCTCCTCCTGTCTCTGCCTCCCCAGCACTAGTATTACATGTTTGAAACATGACACCTGACCATTTTACCTGGGTTTAAGGGATCAAACTCAGAACTTCCTGTTTGCAAGCCCAGCAGTATAACCCCTGAGCCGGTTCCCCAGCCCTGCACTAGTGGGCAGCAGGTCATACTTTTAAACCACTCTAGAGGGTCTGCTCTTGCGCTGCCACATTGTTCTGGATCCTACCTTCAAGGTTGTGAATGACCAAACTCGATCTCAGTGCCTGTCTGCAAGGAACAAGAGCCCCATGCAGTCTGGTAACATCCTCCACTGAGACCTGAAGGATGGCATCTGGGCAAGAGTCAGATCCTTGGAAGGGGGAGTTGTAGAGATCTTTTGCCATCTTCTGTCTCGGAGCAGCAAGTCACCAAGCCTTGGAGGGGGTTTCCCAAGCCATCCAAAGCCGAGCAGCAGAAACCATAGGTTTGGCTACCCCTCCAGAGCCTTAGTTGAAACAGAACAGCACCATGGAGTATGTGGTCAAAAGACTTATGTCTGTGGAGAATGGGAAATTGTTTTTCCCTCTGCCTGTCCTGATCATTCTGAACCAGCTGGTGTATCCTGCTTTTAACAAACCCTATGAGGCCTTGATGAGGTCAATTTCAGGTCAGTGACTCTTCAGATCCTGACTCCTAGGGAGCACTTAGGGAATCAGTCATGAACCCGGCCTGGGATTCAGGCAGAACACCCTTCCCAGTTTCCCAAGCAGCAGTCCCCAAATCCAGGGAGATGACTCAGTAGGGAAAGGTCCTTATGGACAAGCCTCCTCCTAAGTCTTGAGTGTGATTCAGTGGACCACATGGCAGAAGATAGAAGAGCTGGTGTAGGTTGTCCTCTGCCCTCCATATATACCATGTGATGTGCCCCTGCCCCCCCTCCTATAAAATTGCTCAATAAATGCTTATGTCATAAAAAAGAAACTTGATAGCAATGTAGACTCAGGACTCCAGGATCAGAAACTTTGGTGT
>NW_023412958.1:0-21011 GCF_903995425.1 Onychomys torridus
TAAATGGTCTTATTAAAATCAAACCTGAGGCCAGTTATAGGGGTGAATGCTGGAAGATCAGAGAAGCAGAACAAGCCACAGCTACTCACCTAGCCAGTTCCTCAGCTGATCCTGTTTCCTCAGACTGGAAGCCTCTGAGTCCTCATCCAGAATGAATCTCAGCTGAACTGCTGCTAAAAGTCTAAAAGCTTAACCAGACTAGTTACTGATCCTCACACATTATATACATTTTTGCTTTCTGCCATCACTTCCTGGGATTAAAGGCTTGAATCACCATGCCTGGCTGCTTGCAATGTGGCCCTGAACTCACAGAGATCCAGAGGCATGTCTGCCTCTAGAATGCTAGGATTAAAGATGTGAGTGCCACCATATTCTAGCCTCTGTATCTAGTGGCTGTTCTGTTCTCTGTCACCAGATCAGTTTATTATGGTGCACAATATTTTGGGAACACAATACCACCACATCTGGTCCTGGGCTTTTTTTGGTTGGGAGAATTTTAATGACTGTTCTATTTCCTGAGGGGTAATTGGTCTGTTTAAATAGTATATCTGGTCTTGATTTAACTTTGGTATGGGATATTTATCCAGAAAGTCATCTATGTCTTTCAGATTTTCCAATTTTGTAGAGTACAGGTTTTTGAAGTTTGACCTGATGATTCTCTGGATTTCCTCATTTTCTGTTTTTATGTCCCCCTTTTCATTTCTGAATTTTTTTATTTGCATGCTCTCTCTCTGCTTTTTGGTTAATTTGGATAAGGGCTTATATATCTTGTTGATTTTCTCAAAGAACCAACTCTTTGTTTCATTGATTCTTTTAATTTTTCTCTTTGTTTCTATTTTATTGATTTCAGCTCTCAATTTGATTATTTCCTGGCATCTGTTTCTCTTGGGTGAGTTTGCACCTTCTTGTTCTAGAGTTTTCAGTTGTGCTGTTAAGTCACTAATGTGCTATTTCTCCAACTTCTTTATGTGGGCGCTTAGAGCTATGAATTTAACTCTTAGCATTGCTTTCACGGTGTCCCATAAATTGGGGTATGTTGTACATTAATTTTCATTGAATACTAAGAAATTTTTAATTTCTTTCTTTATTTCTTCCTTGACCCATTGGTGATTCAATTGGGCATTATTCAGTTTTCATGAGATTGTAGGCTTTATGTAATTTTTGTTGTTGTTGAAATCTAACTTTAAGCCATGGTGCACTGATAAAACACAGGAGGTCCTTTCAATTTCTTTTGTATCTGTTGAGATGTGCTTTGTGAACAAGCATGTGGCTGATTTTGGAGAAGGTTCCATGGGGTGCTGAAAATAAGGTATATTCTTTTGTATTTGGATGGAATAATCTATAGATATCTATTAAGTGTATTTGAGTCATAATGTCTGTTAGTTCCTTTATTTCTCTGTTAAGTTTCTGTCTGGCAGACCTGTCCAACGGTGAGAGTAGGGTGTTGATGTTTCCCACTAGTAGTGTATGGGGTTTGATGTGCAATTTAAGCTTTAGTGATGTTTCTTTTACAAATGTTGGTGCCCTTGTGATAAATATGTAGTTTCCTTTCTGATCTCTTTCAACTGTTTCTAGTTTTAAGTCTATTTTATTAGATATTGTGATAGCTACACCAGCTTGATTCTTAAATCCTTTTGATTAGACAGTCTTTTCCCAGCCTTTTATTCTGAGGTCATGTCTGTCTTTAAAGTTGAGGTGTGTTTCTTGTATGCAGCAAATGGGTGGATCTTGATTTGTATCCATTCTGTTAGCCTGTGTCTTTTTATAGGTGAATTGAGACCAATGAGATTGATGGATATTAGTAACCAGTTATTGTTAATTCCTGCTATTTATGGTGGTAGTGTTGTATGTTTCCATTTTTTTGGTATTTGTTGGTATAGTACTACCTATTGCCTGTGTTTTCATGGATGGATTTAACTTTCTTAGGTTGGATTTTTCCTTCTAGTGCTTTCTGTAGGGCTGGGTTTGTGGAGAGATATTGTTTAAATCTGGTTTTATCATAGAATATTTTGTTTATTCCGTCTATGTTGATTGAGAGTTTTGCTTGGTGTAATAGTCTGGTTTGTTATCTATGTTCTCTTAGTATCTACATAATGTCTTTCCAGGACCTTCTGGCTTTTAGAGACTCCATTGAGAAGTCAGATGTTATTCTTATGGGTCTACCTTTATATGATTCTTGGCCTTTTTCCTTTGCATCTCTTAGTATTTTTTCTTTATTCTGTATATGTAGTGGTTTGCTTATTATGTGGTGTGGGTTTTTTTTTTATTCAGTCTATTTGCTGTTCTGTAACTCTGTATTTTTTTTTCCGCATTCCCTTCTTTAGTTTGGGAAAATTTTCTTCTATGATTTATGAATGTATTTTCTCTGCCTTTAGTTGGTATTCTTCTCCTTCTTCTATCCCTATTATTTTTAGGATTGGTCTTTTCATGGTGTCTCAAATTTCCAGGACAGTTTGGGTCATGGCTCTGTTTTGGCTTTAGTGTTTTCTTTGACTGATGATTCTATCTCTTCTTCTACATCTTCAATGCCAGAGATCTACTCATCTATCTTTTGCATTCTGTTGGTTATCCTTGCATCTATAGCCCTGGCTTGTTTACTCAGATTTCCACTTCCAGCCTTACCTCAGTTTGTTTCTTCTTTATTGACTCCATTTCAGTTTTGAAATCTTGATCTGTTTTCTTCACTTGTTTAATTGCTTTATCTTTGCTTTGAAGGGATTTGCTGACTTCCTCCCATTTTTTGTTTGACTTTTTCTCCATTTCTTTAAGGGAGTTTTTCATTTCCTCTTTTAAGATCTCTAATATTGTCTGAAATTCATTTTATAGTAGATATCTTCTGTTTCTTCTGTGTTGTGATTTTCAGGTCTTGCTGATGTAGGTTCTGAGGGAGCCATATTGGTTTTATGTTGTTGACTGTATTTTTGCACTGGCGTCTACCCATCTCTTTCTCCACTTGATGCAAGTGGTGTCTGTGTCTGAGGGAGCCTCTCTTGGTCTGATTGATACTCTTGATCCAGTGGGAGCTCTTGGTCTAGTCAATGCTGATGGACTCTTTGTCTTAGAGACCAGCTCTTAGTCCAACTGGCATCAGTGAGCTCTGTCTCAGGGAGAAGCTGCCATCTTATTGTGTGGTAGATGGTGGTAGTCTGACCTGTGTGCCTGCCAACTGGCCTCTTAGTCCAGTTGGGTGCTGGCAGGCTCTTTCTCAGGGAACAGTTGCAGTCTCAGAGGGTGGGAGGGATTTGGGGCAGGAGGGACTTGGGTTACAGGGTCTGATCAGGGATGGTGGTAGTCTGTCCTGTGTGTAGGAGTTCTGCCTGCCAACTGGCCTGAAACTAGAGCTGCAAGGGGGGCGTGCAGGGGCCAAAGCCTAGGGCCTGAGGTGTTCATGTATGAGGATAAAGATTCACCTCTTATTCTAGTCGGGTGCTGGCAGGCTCTGTCTCAAGGACTAGTTGCAGCCTCCCCTCCTTTGATTTCTTGTCTTTATTTTCCTACATGATGGTTGTATGATCTATGATGGCATAAGCTCTTTCCTTCCCTTATTGCTTTTGATTATGATGTTGGTCACATCTGTAGATAAAAACTAGGATAATTTCAAATTCTTCTCATGGGAGGATGGATGTAGTGTCTGCCACACATACAGTTACACATACACACATGTTCTCTTTCTGTCTCTCTCTCTGTCTGTGTCTCTCTGTCTCTGTCCCTCTGTCTCTCTCTGTCTCTCTCTCTGTCTCTCTCTCTCTCTCTGTGTCTCTCTCACACTCACACACACACACACAGAGACAGAGACAGAGAGACAGAGAGAGAGAGAGAACACTCATCCCTAAATAGGATGTCTAATCAAATCCATTCCGTCAGTACTCAGGAAACATTGAAGAGGAGGAGACAGAAAGAAGAGTGTAAGAAATTGAAGGGATGGAGGAAACCAGGAAAATGACTCTTGTAGAAGAAAGCAAAGGAACAATTTGCTAGTCAGACAGTGGTGGCTCATGCCTTCATGCTTTTAATCCCAGCACTCAGTAAGCAGAGGCAGGTGAATCTCTGTGGATTTAAAGCCATACTGGTCTTCAAAACGAATTCTAGGACAGCCAGAAAGCTCTTATACAGAAAACCCATGTCTCAAAAGACCAAAAAGGAAGGAACGAAGGAAGGAAGAAAGAAAGAAAGGAAGGAAGGAAGGATCGAAGGAAGGAAGGAAGGAAGGAAGGAGGAAAAGAAAAGAAAAGAAAAGTAAGATCCAGAATTTACAAGAAATATCGAAATTAAATGTTGCCGGCGGTGGTGGGGCATACCTGTAATCCCAGCACTTGGGAGGCAGAGGCAGGTGGATCTCTATGAGTTCTAGGCCAGCCTTATGTACAGAGTGAGTTCCAGGAAAGGTGCAAAGCTACTCAGAGAAACCCTGTCTCAAAAAAAAGGAAAGAAAAAATCAAAAGAAATTAAATGTCATAGACATATAAGGTTCAATCAACATGGAAAAAGGTGGCCCGAATAGACACTTTTGAAAAAATGAATGAAAGAAAAACAAATGGTCAATAAAGATTTTAAAACATGGGCATGGCCCTAGACACCATGGTAGTTTAAATTTAAACTATTTTGAGATACCACTTCATCCCTCTCCCCAGTAAGATTGGCTGCCATCAACACATCTGACAGCAAACACTGGAGATGATGGTGAGAGGAAGCAGCCCCTATTCACAGTTGGTGTGGATGCAGACTAATTCAACCACTGTGGAAATCACTTGGCAATTTCTCAGAAAATTAAAACTGGATCTACTATATGACTCGGCTATCTTTCTCCAGAGTATATATCTATAGAATGCTATACCATGCATAGAGATAATTGCACCCCAATGTTTATTACTACTTATAATCAGCATAGTTGTTAATCAACACAGCAATCAATAATGTGTATAATTTATATATATGCATGTGTGTGTATGTTTGTGTGTGTATGTTTGTGTGTGTGTGTGTTTGTGTGTGTGTGGTGTGTATGTATGTATAATATGGGAATGTTTTGAATCTTTAAATAATATTGTAAGTATAAAGTTTTCTGGGAAATGGATGGATATAGAATATATGATATTAAGTGGGGTGATGAAATCTTTGAAGGGATAAAAACATATTTTATCCTCATATACAGAATCTAGCCAATTATATATGTGTCTGCATGTGTGTTTCTGTGTATAAAAAATGTACATGTGGATACAGTATACACATTTGCATGTCTGTGTATAAAACAAATGTACATGGGGGTACACTATATCCTATGGAAAAGAGAACAAGAAAGGCTAAATACTTGGGGATGAGGAATGACTGAATGCATCAAATGAATATGAGCTATGAAAGAAGATATGGGTAAATGTTTATTTAGTTTTAATTCTGTCATGGATTTTTTTTTATTTTTGGTTTCAGATCATGGCATTTTAAGTAGAAATGATAATATCCAATGTGAAGCTCCATGTCTTCTATTCCAAGTGGCCACTCTAAAAGAATCATTAAGACAATGTTAGTAAAGAAGTGCATGTGTCATATTACAAATAATATAGTCACATTTCTCTAAGCTTCCTAGCTTCAGTTTTTTTAAAAAATATTTTTAAAATCCAGGAATTATAAAAAAAAGATGTTACATTTTCATTATTCTACATACTAACTTATATGTCACCAGAATGTTAGTAATGCAAAGGACTTCATTTTGGATTGATTCTTCAAAAAATAGAGCTACATTGGTTTACTGTACTCTATTTAGAAAAATTATGGTCAAAGATAAAAAGACTAATCAGTTCTGCATAGCACAAATTCAACATTTGCCTCAAACTGTGAAAGAAAGCAAAAGGAAAACCATTTGGAAAGTTATGATTTTCCTAGATCTTTAGAGTCTGATACTGTATACATCTCTCCCTTGTCACTAAACTTTACTTTAGAATAAATTAGGTAGGAAACTAGATATGAAGTTTTAATTGTATTAAATTACTAAGGTAAGGACAGTAAGCTAATGATGCTAGAATGGAACCAAGAATTATTCATAATGAATTGTTTTTGAATTATGTCAAAATATGGAAGAGTTGTATATTTTGTCAATGTCTCTGTAAGAAAGTCCATCAGAAATGGAACTATAAAATTATTTTAATGTTATCAGTATACTACAAAATGGATTTTTGTAAACATCAGGAAATTCTTTTTTAAAACGACCCTCATTGTACAAAAACTCACTATTGTTATATTTTATTTAAATAATAGCTTCCTATCACACAAATATATTTCAAATATGCAAAGTGCATTGCTGCAATATCCTTTTTCTAAGTCTCAATGTCTTGTTTTAGAATAAAACTGTAATATGATTCTAAGTGCCTCTACAGTAGAAGTTCAACATCTTAAAATGTTCAGCAAATTGCAAAGAAATATGTCTAAAGGCGGCAGCATACACTTGGTAAGAAAATATATCAGTGTTTTTAATATTTTCTGTTCTTGTCTCCAGGATTTTCCCTCTAGCCAAATAGAAATATACACTTACATTACAGTTTCTCAAATTTCAGCTGTTCTGTACAGTTGCCACTTTCCAATGCAGAGACTTCTGTGGTAGATACAGCATTATATGTTGCAGAGAACTTTGCTGAGAAAAGTAGTATGTGGATAAATAATACATCTTGGCCTTTTCTCTGGCCCAGAGCTCCCCCTTTTGGTGCTGAGCGCCTTTGGAATCATCTCTGGAGATGGTGAACCGGCCCTTCACAGATGCACTGTACTCTGTTGTGTAACCATTAGCTTTGTTTCTACTCACTGCAATCCATTTCAGTCCCTTCCCTGGAGCCTGGCGGTTCCAGTCCATATAGTAGTCTGAAGGTGAATCCAGAGGCTGCACAGGAGAGTTTCAGGGAACCTCCAGGTTGTACCAATCCTCCTCCAGACTCCACCAGCTGCACTTCACATTGGATATCTGTAATAGTAGACAACTGTGGTCAGGAAAACGTCACACACACCAACTCTCCCTCTTACTCATGCTCCCACACACTCAGCATCTTATTCCCCTAAATAACCTTTTACAGGAGTTACAAAGAAAATGCAGTTCAGCCACAGCTTCATGGTGAGAGGTCTGTGTTCAGTGCTGATCCCAGAATGGTAAGACCAGGGAACTCAGGACTGGGCTCCTCTGCTAGAGCTACAGGGTCATGTCAGGGTTCATTTTTATGAGCAGAGGGAACCTAATTTGCCTTTCTTCCTGCTATATCTCCAGCTCTAGGGTTGAAGTAGAAGATGGTGCAGAGGTTAGTACAGAAGGCAGAGATGAAATGAGTGAGTTGGGCAGGCCTGGCAGTGTTACAATATTGCTTATTATGTACATGTGATAAAGTATTCAGTGTGTTGTGATTTAACCATGTCTGCAACTCTGCTTCATAAATATAATAATTATTTTGAAAATTTAAGCATAATTGATATAATGCTCAATTATCATTAAGTAGAAATATTAAAATCAAGAAGATACTTTTAGAACTTAGCTCAGTAGTATGCACAACTTCCTAGACTTGATCCTCTTTTTGATGAATATACATCTCCAGTATTGGATAAGTGGCAAAGCTTATTGAAATCCCATTTTACACTTATTGGGCTATCATAATTTTTTTCTGTTGTGTAGTTATCATAGTAGTCATCAAATCACCTTTAATTTTCTCACTTATCCAGAGGGCCTGATCCAGTTGGTGTCTCCACAGCTGGATCAGGCCCTCTGAATAAGTGAGACAGTTGATTAGCTTGAACTGTTTTGGAGGCACCCAGGTAATGGGACCCGGACCTGCCTTTAGCTCATGAGCTGACTGTTTGGAACCTTGGGCTTACACAGGGACACTTTGCTCAGCCTGGAAGGAGGGGACTGGACCTGCCTGTGCTGAATCTACCAGGTTGAGCTGAATCCTCTGGGGAGTCTAGGCCCTGGAGGAGATGGGAATGAAGGGGAGGCATGAGGACAGAGGAACCCATGGCTGATATGTAAAATTAAAACACAATTATAATAAAAAATAAAAAAACTTAATTAACTAAAAAAATCACCTTTAATTTTAATATCCTTAAAGGAAGCACAAGTTCCCTGTCTGGGACTACCAAGGAGTCCACTTCTAGGACTCTAGGCCACACTTGGATGTCCTTCCATCTATCTGATCTCCTTGAAGATATGACAGACACTTCAACAGTGTTTGTGCAATAATTCACAGAGTGAGGTCTTGAAATAACGACTTCCTACATGAGAATATAAAGTTTGAGTTATAATTTTGCACTTGCTGTATTCATTGTGTATGAACAAAACAACTTGGTAGTGGCTTTTGTATCCTGTGGTATGTGGTACTACTCTTTCTGTAGTTTTCCCAGGAAAGTAACTAAGGTTCACAAAATATGTACAGGTCGGTATCAGTTTTGCTTTGGAAACCTCAGGGAAAATGAAAACCCTCAGGGTGTCTGGTGTGTTTCCTGTATTAAAGGAAAATTATATTATGTGAGACAAAGAAAGCCATGAAGAGGTGAAGAAATGCCCTTGCTGGCCACTATCTGTACCTGCTTTTTGGATTCCCACAATTAGTGAGGTGTTGGTACCATGTGGTGACTTTCACAGGCCCTCAGAAGCGTTGCTAGGTGTGGTATAATTGAGTATATTGCCTTATTTCTATTTTGTAAGAACTTCCATATTGATTTCTACAATTTCTGAACCAATTCACATTCCAGGAAGAAATGTGTTATTTTCTTTGTGTCTTCACTGTTATTTGACATTTGATTTCTTGATAAAAACCATTCTGATTTGAGTGAAATGGATTAAAGATACTAATATCCATCAAACATACATTTGGCAAAGATTTTCTCCTGTTTTCTACTTAACATTTAAAAATATCTAATACCGTTTGTCATTAAGTAATGCCAAATTAATTATGATTTGAAACTTCATCTCAACCAAGGAAGGATGGATAATACTGAGAAAATAAGTGACATCAAATTCTACTGATGTGTCTGAAGTGGAATCTTTCATCATTGTTGGATGGAAAGTTAATGCAGACGCAATGGAAATCAGTGTGATGGCTACTCAAAGACATAAAATTTAAAGTGGAAATAAAAATATTCACAACAATTATGGAATAGAATCTTCCTCGATGTCCATGTACTGATGAAGAGAAAATGGTTATATGGTAAATATACACAGCTCAATTGCACTTGCCTGTGAAGAAAAAGGAAATCAATTTTCATGATAATCAGTAAAACCCAGAAACATTTTTGCTTGAGTTGACCCAGGCTCAGAAAGGCAAACTTCACAGTTTCTCACTCATATGAGGATCTTGCTTTTAAATCTTTGATGAATGGGTTTTAATTTGGTATGGTTATATATACTTGTATAACTTGAAAACCACTTATAATAGGCAAATCAATGTTAATTTTAAATAGTTTTGTCAAATAATATCTGGGAAATTTTCATCATGTATGTAATATACTTTAATGATAACCAGGCTCGATCAATGCCACCAGACACTTCCCAGAACCATAAATAATTCTCTCTCCCAAGTTCATGTTCTCTTTTCATTTAACTAAAACCCACCACAGAGTCCAACTAGTGCCATAATGTGCCCCTGTGTGCAGGGCCATCTCTAGGGCACGGAGAACTTATCAGATTCCATCTCCATAAAGAAGACTGACTCTCCCTCATCTATTAAAAGGTTCCAGCCAGGGGCAGGACCACGAAACCTTTCTGCCATTCATGCTGGTATTTTGGACTAGCTTGATTTTGTGTAGGTGGTGTGTAAAAAGCCACTTCCTATGAAACCAAGTGTCCAGTGGTTGTGTCACATCTGGAGTGTCAACATTTCACAGAACTCCTTCCCATCCTGTGGCTCTTAAATTCTTTCCATTCCCTCCATGATATTCCCTAAGCCTTTGATTGGAAGTTAATGCAGATGACCTATGTACTTACTTTACAGTGTTAACATGTCTTCCCTGTGAGAAATGACTCCTCACATTTAGAGGTCATTGAAGGCAAACTCTTTAATAATAGCACATAACTATTTCTGGTTAATTCACAAAAGAGATCCAGCCTCTCAGACAGAGACATTTACCACCTTATATAGACCTGTGACTTACACAATCCCCACATACCGCCATCCTTGAATCTCTCTTAGGTCCCAGGTTACACTTTGAACAATTTAAACAGAGCCAGCAGTCTGCAGAGAAATGTCAGGATCATTTCTTAAGTACACTCGTGTGGTTCTTTTACAACAGTTGTTACCTAGGATCATGTTGCCCACCTGGAATTATATGGAAAAGGACTTAATGGTGGTGTCATCTGCTCTGGCCAGAGCTTCCCTATAGAGGCATATTCTTTAATTGGGGAAAGAGCTCAGTGGCTGGTTATAAATCAAGACAGTCTTCTTTTGTTGTGGAAATGGAGCCTCATTGGAGATCAGCCCTCATAAGCAAACATTACAGAAGTTGTTTCCTAGAAACTCTAAACTTCAATTATGCTACAAACTTTTCTAGTAAGCCAGGTCACTGTACCACTCATCTTACCATCAGACTAGTGGCCGTGTTCCTTCCGCTAATTTCTATTTTGTGTAACTTATGTTTTTCTAAGTTAGTTGATATTGAAGCCTTCATAGCATCAATTTTTTTACTTCAGGTTTCTCCAGCATCACTTCTGGGTGCTCAGAGTCACATATTCTCAGTGTGTGCACAAGTTATGAGTTAATACAGTTTTTCCGATCCATGGGAAGAAAAACTTCTCTGACCATGTTTGACAGCAACACAAATCTCCGTGTGTGAACATAGATGTGTGGAAGGCAGTGTGACAGTGCTGCCATTTAAAACAACAATACCAGCAGTTTTTCCATCCCTAGGGCCCATGACCTTCCCAGACATGGACTTCCAACAGAGCTACAATATCAGATACTCAGTCCCTCCTGTGGGACAAACCTCAAACACAAGAAGAAAGTCGTTCATCACCCCAATAAATATCATGCCACTATTGAACCTGTGGTGTCATCTCACTGGTAGCTTGATATTGGCAGCACCAACTTAGACCTATAAGGAAACATAAGTCAATGTGCTGTTGTTTTGTTTTGCTAAAATCTTTGTTCTAGAGCTCCCCAAGGACACAGGCTACTGCTGTTGTTCTTGGTTATTCCCCAGATCAAGACGGTAAGACCCCCTTCGTTAAGAAGTCATACATTCTGGATACAGGACACAAGTCACTCAAGCTGGAATGGATTTGGAAATGCCCTTCTTGTGGACTGATGTTTGTATTTCCAAAAGAGCCTATGCAGAGCACAGAGGATGAAAAGTCATCAATAGTATTTCCCAGATGTGCACAATCTACAACACTTACTTGGCAAGACAGATGTGTTCACTGTCAAACTAATGGCAAGGCTCTTTTGGGGGCAACCAAACTTTCTTTTATTTGAAATTGAGCACTGAGACAAAGGAGGTAATACATTCATGGTTGTTATTTTTTTCACTAAAAATAAAATTTTCATAAATATATTCTGATCACAGTTCTCCAATTATCTCCTCTTGAATCTAATCTTACTCTCTTATTTTAGAAAACAAACAAGGAAATAAAACAAAACTTAAACAAACAATAATAGAAGAAAATGAAAAAAACACAAGAAGCATAGACACACCCACAACACCAACAAAAACAACAGCAACAACAACAGAATACTCATGATAAGCAAAAGACAAAGTAAAAACAAAAAATAAAACAAAGCACAAAAAATGACAAACAAACAACAACCATCCCCAAACCCTAACAAAGCATATGAGACAAAACATCTAAAAATATCAGTTTGTTTTATGTTTGCCCTTTGCCGCTGGGCATGGGGCCTGCCCTTAGTTGTGGCTTATGTGCTCACAGAGATGCTACTGGAAGAATCTATTTTCCCTTTGTTAACAGTTGTCAT
Organism: Onychomys torridus; assembly: GCF_903995425.1. Classification (NCBI taxonomy): domain Eukaryota; kingdom Metazoa; phylum Chordata; class Mammalia; order Rodentia; family Cricetidae; genus Onychomys; species Onychomys torridus. Next base: position 11,928 of record NW_023412958.1, read on the forward strand.
TTGGACATATCCGTATTAGGGATGGGGGCTGTGTTACCTTTTCTTCTCAGCACTGGGGCCTCACATAGCTTGTACCTGTGCAGGACTTTTTCATTCTGCTGTACTCAGTGAGTTCATGTGTGTCAGTCCTGTTGTATTTGGAAAACAGTTCCATTTTCAGGTGTTTTCAATCCCCGCTGGTCCTCATATTCTTTCTCCTACACCTTCTGCATTGATCCCTGAGCCCAGCGTGGAAGAGTTTGATGAAGACCTTCCATTTAGGACTGAAAATAGACAACTGTGGAGTGCTAAGAACTAAATGAAACATGGAGAGCACCTACTCCAAGGATTAAGGTACATCACGGAAGATGAGATGGATAGAATGTAAGATCCAGAACAGGGAGAAGAATGCCACGAAATGTTATCTTTTGATGTGGCAAGGCCATCACAACCACTAACACTTAGAGGCATTGGGCACCATCCCTAGGAAGTTGGTTCTTGGCTGCATAAGATAGCTAGCTCAACATGAGCCAAGAGCAAGCCAGTGGGCAGCTCTAGTTTTATCAGTTATTTTCACAGAAATTATATGTATTTTTGTAATATCTGTGCTTTGTATAAGTGGCATTTGGTTTTCTCTTGAAGATATTTTAAAATAAATGTCTGTTAATAACAAAACTAGGTTTAGGGTGCTTCCTGTTGTACTGGGATCATCTGGGACCCCAGAAGCATTAAAACAATGTGGCTTTACCTCCCATGTGATTGAAGCAAAAATGTCTACAGGACACATCAAGTAGAGCAGAGACTCACACATGTCTAGCCTATTCATATTGTACATGAGGATACTTCTGACACATCATGTTGAGCAAGGGCATGATAATGGTTGGGTAAAGTTAAATGGATGGTTTTCCTCATTGTTCACAAGAATCATACATGAAAGTATGTACCTTTTAATCACACATTTTATGAGGTAAAGCTGCTCTCACACAGAGAAGCTGTTCTATGAAAATGACAGCTTTTCTTTTGATATGGAGGTGATGGAAAACAAGTAACTGTTGTCTCCTTTGCTGTCATGTTAGGGTTAATGTGGGGACTCTTGCATAGAGGGCCACCTAGGGTGACTGTTTTCTGAAGCAAAGTTCAGATGCAGGCAAGTAATTATCAGGTAGAGAAACAACATGGCTCACAGAGAATTGGGCCCTGAGCCCTAAAGCTTGCTGCTCAGCAGGAGACACCATGCCATTCTCACCAAAGTGGCATGCTATGGTAGATCAGAATGTGGTGAGTCCTTCCTCCACAGAATAGTTGATTTAGCAGAAAGATTCCCAGATTAACCAGGTCCTTTCACAGTTATTAAGAGTCTATGAAAAGAGACAGAGGAGGAAATCACAGAAATTAGAACCTACTTTTACCCAGTAACATTCCCCAATTTCCTACTAAAGCTACAGCCTGAGCCTCAGCTGAGTTTAAGGTAATTGGTTTATGTCTGTTTAGAACAAAGCTCAGAAATTTTCATAGATGAAAAAGTATAATCGCCAATGTGATGATGAACATAGTTGATTAAATAATTCAGTCATGTAAAAATACAAATGAATCAGGTCTGTGCCTGATGTGCACATTTCTCAGTGAAAGCAGGAAGATTAGAGATTTGTTAAGGTGCATGGGTAACTGAGTGTGACTTCACCTCTCTCGTGGTTCTTCTAATCCCAAACACTGTCCTAATCAGCATACCACCGAGGCTTTGCCCTGAATCTAACCAGAGAGAATACCGCAGACCTTTGTAAACATTTGATCCTGGTAACCTCAACAGCATCATTTCTGCAACCAGAGGTGATTTTCTGCATTTAATTCCTATTAGACAGGGTTTTACACATTTTTTTTTAATTGCATAACAACAGAACTATGTTTTCATAGATGTCACAGACATGTATAGAATATAAATGTAGAGAGCATTTTGAGTTGTCATTCGATGGAGTGAAAGCTGAGACCTCAGAACCTGCACTCATGTCTGCAACCTGTGCCTGCTGTCTGTTCTCAATGTGCGCTCTTCGCCCCCTGCTGGTTCTGAGCGCTCTTGCAGGGAGGATAGTTTTAGGATTCACACTGAAGGTTGCTTTCTCACTGTGTCTCCAGCACAATAATACAGGGAAGGGTTTTTTTTTTTTTTTTTTTCCCCCCCCTTGGCTACTAAACTACTCATTTCCAGGTAGACGCTGCTTTTGGAATCATTTCTTGCAATGGTGAAATGCCTCTCGTAGACTCTGGATAGTATGTTATGTTGTATAATTATGAGCTTTGGTTCCAATTTGAGCAACCGATTCCAGTCCCTTCCCTGGAGCCTGGCAGAACCAATTCTTCCGTAGTCACTAGATGTGAGTATCTTTCCTTATTTATAAATTACCTTTTAAAAGAGCAACAAGGAAAACCCAGATCAGTCTCGACTCCATGCTGAATGTTCTGTGTCCAGTGATAATCACTGATCGGGAGGACCTGTGAATCTAGATTTGGGGAACTCTGTCATAGCTCTAGGGTCTGTAGAGTACAATATACTACGCATAAAGTTCAAATTTTGATTCTCAAAAAGAAAAGAGCTTCATTCCAGAAATATAAATACTATCCGAGACTATTTTTTGATCAAAATAAAAACACTCTCAAGCCCTGTGTTTACCCCTCAGCTCCTCCACAGCTGACCTCCCATAGGAACCATTGCAGGTCTGTGCCCCACCCAAGGGCACTCCGAACTCTTCTGTGACCTCCTTAAGGCACCAGCAGGCCTATTTATTTCCATGCTATATCCTTCTGCCCTCCAAATCCTCAAGTACTTACTTTTGTCTCACCACTAGTTAGTCTTTTTCCCTCCCAGAAACGTTTCACCCAGACCTTGGAGACCTGCCTTCCCTGAACCATTAGGTAGTCCAGCTCATTCCACTCTCAAGCCCACTCTCTTGCTGTGACTGTCCTTCCCTTCCTATCACGATGTCCTTGATCTTCTCTATAGCTTACACAGCCTTCTTCTTGGTCTTTCTTCTCTTACTGCTAAGTAGACATTGCTCTGATTTACCCAATAAGTTTCTGACTCCTCCAGTTTCTTTCCTCTATGTGATACCAGACTGCATAGCTTTTCTAGAGTCATTCATCCCTGAGCCTCCAACTGTGCTTGCAACTTCCCCAGCTTTAAGATAGCTTCTCCCCCAACTCAACATCTCATAGGCACTTTGAAATGTAAAGTCAAGTTATCAAATCTCTTAGTAAAAGTCAATTAGAAAAGTTTAAAATCTGTATGAGTAGAATATAGAAATTCTGTGGGTCACGATGAAGAGATGTAATAAATATTTGCATAATAGTTATTGGACAAGGGGAAGAATATGATAGTAAAGGCATAGAGAATATTTTCAATACAAACATAGAAAAAATTTCCTAGTCCTGTGGAAAGAGATACCCATCTAGGTACAAGGGTACTACAAATAGAACACCAAACTGGAACAGGAAAGAAACTCCCCATGATATATTATATTCAGAATATTAAAAAACACAAAATAAGGAAAGGGTATTGAAAGCTACAAGAGAGGTCAATTCACTTAAAAGCATGTCCATCATAACAACACTTGGATATTTGACAGAATCTGTTAAGTCAGGCAGTCCTGAAAAATATGTACACCTTGTTTGAAAAAGCACAATAGTAAACTCATACAACTATATATAACAAAATTTTGTCAAAATTAAAGGAAAAAATGTAAAAATCCCACAATAAAAATGGTTTAAAAATTTACAATCACCAATTTTGAACCTCAGAGAATAATGGAATATTTAGCGTGAAGAGATTCAACACACTCACGATCACGGGGAACAAATAAATAATTCCTGATTTGTTAATCCTGAGTTCTAATGAAACACCATAAAAAAACAAAGCACAGGAATTATTTACTCATCCAAATAATAATTCTTTATACTAAGGGTCTCAATATCACAATAAAAGAATTCAAACCACATATTGGGTAGAAAACAGGACCATTGTTGTTGCTGCCTCTGATAAACAGACCCCACCATCATGCCACACACACCTTAGTTTAAAGGTTGTAAAAAGGTACTCTAAACAAAAGGACCCAAGAAACAAACAATGTAGTTATTTTAATATGTGATATAATTGATGCCAACCCAAAAATAGTTAGAAGAGATGAAGATTTCTTCATACACATTAAAGGAAGAATCCAACAAAAGAACAATACAATTTTAAATATATATGTGGCAAAATCTGCACCAAATTTCTTTAAAAGACATACTATTAGTTCTAAAAGCACAGATTAATACCAATGCTGTGACTTTGGGTGGACAGCATGTAACTTACAGATGATTACCAAACATTCCTACAAGATTCTAAAGAATATATTGTTCTCAGCAGCACATGATATTTTCTTCAGAGTTGTCCAGTGTCCTGGCTCATTTTAATGTCAACTTGAAGTAAGCTAGAGTTATTTTGGAAGAGTAAACCTCAACTGAGGAAATGCTCCAAACATCCTGGCTGGTGGGCAGTTCTGTGGGCATTTTCCTGATTGATGATTGGTGTGGATGTGCCTATTCCATCAGGAGGTGCCACTCCTGGGTTAGTGGTCATAGGAATCATAAAAACCAGGCTGTTTAAGTCATGCAACCAAGCCAGTGAACAGAACTCCCCCATGGCCCTGCATCAGTTCCCACCTACAGATTCCCTGATAAATTCCCTCAGTGATGGACAGTTACCAGGAAATGTAACATGAAATACGCCCTTTTTTACCTCAACTTACTGAAGTCACAATATCCAATCACAGAGTGCCAACTTAAGTAAGACAACCACATTTTAGGACATAGTGAAAGACACAACAAATATAGAAAAGTTGAAATAACATTCAACATTCTCTCTGATCATAATGGAATAAAGCTCTATATCAATGATTAAAAAAGCCTACAGACGGTTCATAATTTCATGGAGATTAAGCAATGCACTGCTGAGTGACAGCTATGTCAAGAAAGAAATCGGGACATATATAAATGATGAAAATTAAATAAAATAAAAATACACCATACAATATTGCTAAGTTATTAAATAAAATTGTGAAAAATCTCTGTTTAATAAATAATTATGTACTTCATTGAGGCCTTGAAAGACCAAGGAGAAGCCAAACCCTAAAACAGTAAACGGGAAAAGATAATGAAATCTATTGTGACATTAATGAAATGGGAATAAACAAAATGACAGTTCAAAGAATCAATGAAAACAATGACTGGGTCTTTGCAAAGATAAACAGCATTGACAAAGGTTAAGGAAACCAAAAGGATGCAGGAGGTATAATTTAATAAATTTCAAAATGAAAATGAAGACGTTCACTGGGCAGTGGTGGCACATACCTTTCATCCCACCACTAGGAGAGCAGAGGCAGATGGATCTCTGACTTAGAGGCCATCCAGGTGTACAGAGCAAATTTCAACACTACAGGGCTACACAGAGAAACCTTGTTCTGAATATTCAAAATTAAATTACAAAAAGGAGGCCTCAAAACAAACATAAATGGAATTTTCATAAATTGTAAGGACCTATTTCAACACTTTACAAGCCACTATAGAATTAAATTGGAAAAGGTAAATGGAGTGGATGAACTTCTATGTGTATCTACACAGTAAAACTAAAACAAGATAAAATTATTTATGGACATTTTAAAGATTAAACTAAAGAAAGAAATCAAAATACTTTTCATATATAACGGTTGCCATTGTGTGTGTGCACGTGTGGGGGAATTGAGTTACAACTGTAGGTATCATGTTATTACATTGATAATCTAAGTTAAATGACATCAAACCACTGGTCCTTCATGCATAAGAGCCTCAGGATAGAAAGTGGTCTGATGTCAGATCTTCAGGTCCACTATCCTCCTATCACTCAGAGCCCTGAGGGTGTGGGAATTCCACATTGTGGACTCTTTGCAAACAGAATATGTTACCACATTCTTTATGCATCTGTGTATTCCAGTAAATTCAAGCAGAGTGTTGAAATTTAGAATGATACCAAATCCAGATTAAGGAACTACTATAAATCTTTTCTCTTCATGTTAGTGGAGGCAACATATTCTTACACAAGAAAATCCACTTGTGAGGAAACAATTCACAAACATTTAATGCATGTGATTATAAATGTTTATCTGAGAGAAGAATGGCATTGACTTTGCTGCGATGTCAGTGGGCACACAGTATTTACTTGCCCATTGAGTGACAAGATAGCTGGAGACTAGTCCCACTACCTCCTGATTTTTGCCTGTCTGCCTGTCTGTCTGTTCATTTATCTACATGTACTTTTACATCTCTCTTCTTGTCTCTATTCAGCTTGTAAATCATAACAAGTCCTAAGCATGATTATTTCATTGGCGAGGGAGTGTTGGGAAGTCAGGTGTTTACAACACCTCATAAAAAGGAGTGCATGCAGCCTGCTTTGAGGGTTGTCTTAACTTAAGTAATAAAAAAGAGAAATAACAGTGAGTGATGACTAGTAGTAGAGAGGGGCTGTGCTTGAATATGTGACATCCTGTGCCATGAGATGGGATCACCACAGAGAACAAGGGGTTGCAGGGCTCTTCTCCATGACTTGGTAATGTAAATCACCAGAGAAGGGAGAGAACAGCTCACAATAACCTTGAGTAAGTCCCAGAGACCATCCACCACTCCTTTAGAATTGGACACCCCCACTTTGTGACCCCCATTCTTCTGGACTGTGGGTGTCAGTGGTGGAGATGGTCTCAACATGGGGTGACAGACCGCATGTCTAAGTTTGGACAGGCACCCACCACCATGGGTGCTCTGCTGTCCTTGTTTGTGATGCTCTGAGTGTGAGAAGAATAGTTTTCAGACATCATGGTCAGTGTATCTCATCTTGAGTTTTCTGATGTTTTCATTTTTGTTATAAAATCTCAGGAATCATTATCACAGTAATGCATGCTAGTTCTTACACCATAGTTGGGGAGCTTGGTATGAGACCCCTTACACAGGATTTTATTCTCTGCTTACTTCATAGGTTTTTTTTTTTTCTAGAATACTATACTCTCATGATTCTTGGGTTTTCCTTGACCATGAAAATTTCTAGAAGGAATTCACTAAGAAAAAGTCATTTGGAATGGGATGGTGTTTATGATAAAGCCACATATTATTTATAATTATCCTGTAGTTGTGAGGTAGAGGTTTGTTTTTTCAGTGTTTGTTCAGTCATTTATATGTTTATGTCTATTGTACACAAAGACATTCACTAGTGGGTCATGTTACAATGATACAAAACCAGCTTGTATGTTTGTATGGTAGTTAGAATTTTGTCAGTGTAGCACAAGTTATGGTCATCTGGGAAGAGGGAACCTCAATTGGAAAGACTCCAACCTCATCAAATAGACCTGTGGGAAAGCCTGTAGTGATATTTTAATTACATTGAAATGGCACAATTAATGAGGAGGGAATTGGAGAATATTTCCTTTGAAACAGGGACAAATGTTTTACAGAAGGAGGAGGAGGAGGAGAAGAGGAAGAAGACATTTTATGTATTGAGACAGAATAAGGTCTATTCAAAAGAATCTATGAATCATTCATTCCTACTACCATCTCTCCTCTGCCTCTCACTCCTGAGGTCACGTTCCAGCCCTGCCTACTCTCATGTCTCCTCTATCCCTTCCTCCCCTCCTTCCCTGACTTCTTTCAAATTTCCTACTTCTCTATGTCCTCTTTCCCTCCTCCTCCCTCTCACTCACTCCCACATCCGTTCTTCCATCACCACCTTATATTCCTTTTTTTTTTCTGTGAATGTGCAACAACTTACTGCTACTACGTGGGCATATTTCTAATGTCTGCACTTTGTCCACAAGACAGGCACCTGCTCAGCCAATGTTCCTTGTCCTTCAGTTCCTGCCTTCATTCAAGCTGTCTCTTTCTATGTTCCTTTGGATTCAGCACGCACAGTGTGTGTGTGTGTGTGTGTGTGTGTGTGTGTGTGTGTGTGTGTGTGTGTATAATACTTGCATGTGGGTCTGTGTGCATAGGTGTGTTGCAACCTGATTCTCTCACTCTCTCTCCCCCATCCCTCTCTCTCTCTCTGCCCCTCTCTCTGCACCTCTCCTCTCTGCCAGACCTGGCTTCTACCGTCCTATGCCCTCTTCTCTCTAATAAAGTCCATTCTGACTCTGGTAACCATGGCTTGTGACTTTTCAACCAAACAAACTGCACTATACACACACACACACACACACACACACATTTGGGGTAAGTCTTCAGCAGCCATTTGTTCTCAGTGTTATGGTAGTCATGGATCTAGGCAATAAATGCCTCAAACTTAGGAAAGAGGCTTCTTTGATCAAGGCTGAAAATAGCTCTGTTCTGTGGTCACAAAACAAGTACTTAGAAAACAGGTTAACTTTATCTTCCTTGGCAAAATGCCAGTGGTAGATTTCATTATACCACTGTGACCTTTGTACTGTAGATTTTAGACCATTTCTGTGTTCTAATTTTCAAAACAACATTGAAAAAAGTCTTAAATTTTGAGCATTAAGTAAAATATATATATATATATATATTATATTAAGTATCTCAGGTTGGTTGGACAAGTGCAGCCCATCTCCTCTAGATGCTGGACCAACTAACAGCCTTATTTTGTGCACATCTTGTCCAAGGATCCATAGTTATTGTGAGCTTGTGTGTGTAATTACCATGTGATATCCAGAGGCCTCTATTTCACGCAACAACTCCTGATTCTGCAATACTTACATTTCTTTCTTTTTTAAAAAATGATTTATAATTTTTCTCCTTTTTCATTTATTATATTTGCATTTAATATTACACATCAGCAATTGGTTTCCCTACCCTCCCCCTCCTGCCCTTGACCCACACTCCCCCCAGCCCCTCCCCTCCATTCCCATTTCCTCCAGGGATAAGGCTCCCCTGGGGATTCAATTCAACCTGGTGGATTCAGTACAGACAGGTCCAGTTCCCTCCTTCCAGGCTGGGCAAAATGTAAGCACAAGGTTCCAAAGAGCCAGCTCATGCACTAAGGACAGGTCTGGGTCCCACTGACTGGGTGCCTCCCACACAGTTCAAGAGATTTTCTATTCA
>NW_023412959.1:0-43723 GCF_903995425.1 Onychomys torridus
TATGTTAGTGTATAAGTCCCAGTCGAGTTGGTGGAGAGACAGAGATAGGCTGATGTGGCATGGAGGATAATGTCCTGCTGTTCAAATAGGCAGACAGTTGACTGAAAAGAATGGGTTCATCTTCCCAGATCAAGAGAGCTGGCTAGTTTCTCCTGTCAGAGGTGTGACAGCAGGGTAAGGGTTAAAATAGAAGAGAATGTTGGTGTGTGTTCAGATAAGGCAGGAGGTGGAGGAAAGTGTCATTTTATAGATTGTATGGTGCTGTGGGGTGTTCTGTATGCTGGGAATGTGTTGTCCTGATTGGTTGATAAATAAAACACTGATTGGACAGTAGACAGGAAGGAAGTATAGGCAGGAGAAGCAGAGAGAACTCTGGGAAGTGGAAGGCTGAGTCAGTAGAGGCCAGCCCACCATCCAGGGAGGAGCATGTAATGGCAAACAGGTAAAACCATGGGATACATGCCGAGATACAGATTAACAAAAATAGGCAGAGTTGAAAAGTAAGAGCCAGTCAGTGGTAGTCCTGAGCTAATGGCTGAGCACTTTTAATTAATATAAGCTTCTGAGTAATTATTTTATAAGTGGCTGCAGGGTCTGTGGGGCTGGGCATAACCAGAAAAAATCAGCTACAGTATGGAGTCTTCTTTTGTTGGGAGCCACAGAAAAAAGCCAATGGGGTAACTTTGGTATCCCTGGTAGTAGATCCTGATAGGATCTAAGCCATCAGGCATAGAAGTAGATATGAACTTGAGAAATGCAGCAGCTGGGAGACTTCCCATTTGCAGCAGTGTGACAGAGTTGTCAACCCAATGAGAGAGGTAATCAGAGGTGGGCTTGGTGGTGTTAGTCAGGTTACATAATGAAGAGTCTAGCTGTCCTGCTGAATACTTCCATAGGAGGCTGCATAGTAAAGCAAAGAGGGGCTTGGCCCACTAAGATTGTATGCATGGCAATGGAGGGGTCCGACAACAGACACCTAATTATTCATGAACTTGGAGATCTTTGACATATGATCTGGATATATGTGTCATACTGTCTGGAAGTCCTATCAACAGGAATAAGTCCATCTTGGTTTAGTGTCTAGAGCGATGCTTGTGAATCTGTCCAATTACCACAAGATCTGGATAGCCATGAATGCTGATGAAGAAAAGGCAAGATTCAGCCAGCAATTGTTTGCTAGTTCAGAATTAGAAGCATTGATTAACTGGTGAGCAAGATTTAGAGCACATTTTAAGTGATTAGAGTGAGAGCCTCTTAACATGAGACAAGAAAAGTAAGATACAGAAAAAAGTAGGACAAGACCCACATTGTTAGAAAGGTTGTGATTACAAACTTGTCAGTTTTGTCTGTGGTAAAAATTTTTAGATACCTGGAGCCAGTACTCAGTTACAAATTGAAGGTAATCATCAGTTTTATCTCCTGGTGCTAGCTGCTATTAAGATATCTCAGGGAGCCCCTAGCTACATCAGACCCTCTGGATAAGTGAGACAATTGAATAGCTTGATCTGTTTGGGAGGCTCCCAGGCTATGGGACCAGGACCTGTCCTTAGTGCATGAGCTGGCTGTTTGGAACCTTGGGCTTACACAGGGACACATGCTCAGCCTGGAAGGAGGGGACAGGACCTGCCTGTACTGAATCCACCAGGTTTAAATGAATCCCCATGGGTGCCTTGGTTGTGGAGGAGATGGGAATGGAGGGGAGGGGCTGGGGGGAAGGGGGGGTGGGAGGGGTGAAGACAGGGGAACCCATGGCTGATGTATAAAATTAAAACACATAATAAAAAAATTTAAAAAAAAAGCTATCTCAGTGAGGACTATAGGAAAGAATTCCCTTTCCCTCTGATACAAAGACATCAGATGAGGGCACAGAGGAGGAAGCCATCTCACTAGGCTGCCTTTTCAATAGGAATTGGGAATCTGCAAGGAATTCACAGAAGTAGGAGAGGCTAGACACAGAATGGCTCTCCCAGAGTCCTTCCTCTATGGCATGGCTGAGAGTTGACCTCCAATCAAGTTTTAGCAAGGGGATGTGTCCTCATGGCACAAGAGTTGGCTTTAACCTGGAAAAAATGAACTGAAGAGCTGAGACCTGATGTCTCAGTGGTGGTGGTAAGAAGGAACTAGTATGGCCCCAGCCTGTAGGAAGGGCTTGAGGTTAGTTTTCATAGACCCAGTCTCCTGTTATGGTTTCCATGAGAAGGGTCCCAGTAGGCCATCTATTTTAATGTTTGGTTTCCAGTTAGTGGAACACTTTGGGGAAGATTAGAAGGTCTGGTCTTGGAGGAGCTCTGTCCCTCAGGGTGTCTTTGGGGATTTCAAAAGTCCAAGACATGGTCAGATTTGTTCTGTCTGTCTGTAACTTATCAGTCAGATGTGAGTTCTCAACCACTGCTGAGCACCAGCCTGAATACTTGCTGCCATGCTCCCTGCTATGATAATCATGGACTAACCTTCTGAAAGTGTAAGAAAATTCCCAATTAAATACTTCCTTTTGATAAGTTGCCTTGATCATGGTGTCTCTTCACAGCAACAGAACAGTGCATGAGACATGCAGGTTCCAGGGATTGGCATATTGCTGTGACAAGCCTGATTATGTTGCTTGTTTGTGGAATGTAGACTTTGGGATTTTAGATTAGGAAAGTGGTTGAAATATGTAGGTCAGGATTAACAGGCTATCATGCCCCACCAATACTTTTTCTTTTTATCTATTCTTCTCTTATGCAACACATTCCAACTTCAGCCTCCCTCACCCCTCCCAGGCCCCCCACATCTCCTCTCCACCAGAATCACTGCTCCTCAGTTTCCCTTCAGAAAAGAGCAGTGATATCCTAGTGATATCAACTGAACTGAGCATAACAATAAGACTAGGCACAAATCATCATATCAAGGCCGGATGAGGCAGCCCATTAAGAGAAAAAGGGTACCAAGGAGAAGCAAAAGAGTCAGAGACACCCCTACTCCCACTTTTAGGTGCCCTTAGAACCCCAATCTAAACAACCATAGCATGTGTGCAGAGGACCTAGTGCAGACCCATGCAGGCTCGGTAACTTAAACTTAGTCTCAGTGAGCCCTATGAACCCAGCTTAGTTGATTCTGTGGGCCACATTCTCCTGGTGTCCTTAACCCCTCTTACTTCTAAAATCCTTCCTCCCCCTCTTCAGCAGGGTTCTCCAAGATCCTTCTAATGTTTGGGTGTTGGTCTCTGCATCTGCTTACATCATCTGGTGGATGAAGCCTCCCTGATGACGATTGGGCCAGGCACAGATCTATGAGTATGGAAGAATATCATTAGCAATCATTTCATTGACTTTTTTCTTTGAGTCAGCCATATTTGTTTCTACTGTATGTCACTGAGCCATCCAGCTTTCAGTTCTTGGCCATCCAGGAAGTATCAGGCATGGGCTTCCTCTTGTCGGATAGGCCTCAAGTTAGAGCAGTCATTAGTTGCCCGCTCTCACAAACTCTGAGCCCTCATTTGCCTCAGCACATCTTGCAGGCTGGGCAGGTGTGGGTTTCAGGTGATTTTAAGTCTAAGTGCCAATTTCTGGATTGATCTTAGTGGGATGAGTGTTTTGTTCCTTGCTTCCTGCTTTTTACCTGGTCTTCTGGCCTGTGTGGTCTGTGGTTGAGTGGGGATGTGCACTTGAGTTGGAAGCAGGAGTTCTGGTGGCCTTGATGGCCTCTGATCCAGCAGGGAGTTTCCACCTGACTTGGAGGCTGTCCAAGGTGACTGGGAGGGTAGGGAGGGAGTGATTGGGGATAGAGTTCAGGGGCCATAGAGAGAGTGAAGGAGGTCTGTGTGGGCAGCCTACCTGGAGTTCTAGTGGTTAGTGTGGTCTCTGGTCCAACAGGGAGTCTTTGCCTGAGTTGTGGGCTTAGATATGGTGATAAAGAGGGAAGGAGGGTTGAGGGACACCAAGAGAGTGGAGGAGGTTCACTGGTGGGCACCGTACCTTGTCTTCTGGCAGGTGTGGTCTGCATTTGTGTAAGGGGTGTTTGCCCAAGTCAACCAAGAGAGGGCAGAAGGTCTGTGGGTGGGTGGCCTTCCTGTCATTCTGGCAGGTGTGGCCTGTGGTTGGAAAGGGGGTGTCTACCTGAGAGAACTGAGAGGGCAGAAAAGGTCCCAGAGCCGCTGGCCTACCTGTCTTCTGGCTGGGATGGCCTGTGGTTGCACAGGAGAGTTTCTCTCTAATGGAATCATTGGAGTGGGGAGGTCTGCAGGTGGGTGGCCTAGCTTATCTTCTGGTAGGTGTGGCCTGTGGTTGGGCAGTGGGTATCTATCACAGAGAACTGGGGAGGTGAAGTTAACAGGCTATCTTGTAGGAGTATGAAAGACAGTAGTGATGAGAACAGTGTGGACTGTTGTCAAGCAAAGCTACCGAGGGCAGGTGTGTGGCAGGAGAGTCCCTGAATGGATGCCCATAGAGGCCATTGTGTGAAAATGTAAAGATGTAGCCTAGATTGTGTTGGAGACCCCAAGCTGTTGGAGATGTCAGAGCCTTGGGATACTTGCCAAGGAGAGCTGCGGACAGGATATGGAACCAGGTGACATTGGTCAGAGAGATACAGGTTTGGAGTTTGCTCTGCTGCTTAATGGTCTTGTTTTTGTCCAGTATTTCCTTACTCTTCACCCTCTCCTACTTTTTGTAATGGTAATGTATGTTTTTGCCATTATGTATACGATCTGGGTCTTAATTTTACAGGGAGTTACAGTTAAGAGATTGCCTTGAGTCTCAGAAAAGACTTTGGACTTTGAAAAGTGTTGAGACTGTGTAAGACTATGGGGACTTTGAAGTTGGACTAAATTCATTTTGCATTATGATATAAGACTTTGGGGGCCAGGGAGTGGTATGTGGTGGTTTGAATGCCAATTGCCCCCAATAGACTTGTGCATTTGTATATTTGCTTCCTAGTTAGTGGACCTGTTTGGGAAGGATTAAGATATGTAGCCTTATGGGAGAAAGGTGTGTCCTCAGGGCTTTGAGGTTTCAAACCACATCATGGCCCCATCTTACTTTATTTCTGCCTTCTACTTGTGGGTCTGATATGAGCTCTCAGCTACTGCCAACTTGCCTTCTGCCCTGCTCCCTACCATGGAGACCATGGACTACACCTCTTTTGAAAATGTAAGCAAAGCTCCTATTGAATCCTTCCTTTGTAAGTTGAATTGGTCATGGTGTCTCTTCAAAGCAATAGAACAGTAGCTAATGAAATCGTTGTCTCCTCTTATAACAGGACTGACCCTAATAGGGTCAGTTGTTCTTATGTTTTTCCCTAGGCTCCAGTTTGCTAAGAATTTTGCCCTATGTTACCCCACTATTCTCTGTTGACTCATGTCTGGGTTCAGGAAGTTCGTCCAATATGGTCGCCAATCAGGGTCTTTCCCAGCCACAAGCAGGAACTGTTTTTACTATGTTTTATTCAAACAAACCGCTGACACTGCAAACAGAGTTTCTGAGCAGATGTCATTAGTCAATTGTAAAATGATTCCTGTACAGTAAGGGTCTATACCCAATCACTTCAAAATACACTTAACCATAGTTGGAATTCCCCTAGCTGTACTTAAAAGGAGCCTGCCAGCTTCTCTCAGGGTCATCATTTTGCCACTTTGTCAGATTATTTGACCCCAGCATGCTGGAATTTTTTATTAAAAGCTCTTGCTGATTGCATAATGACTGGTGGTGTTTTATGGGACTTCTCATGGACCATAACAGCTAAAATACTAGTAAAAATAATTAAATTTATTTATTTATGAAATTTTGATATCACACTCATTATGAAATGGCCAGGTTATAAGAGTCCATACTCCTTCTTCAACCTAAATGCTGTGATTACAGATGTGCTAAATATCATGCCAAACAATTTTTTAAAATAAAAGTATTATTTAGAGTTTTATTCTAAGAATGGTTTTCAAATGAGTTAATTCCCCTGTTCTGGACTTATTTGGTAATGTTTTGAAATATTACTGTTGCTTGTGCTTGTAGATGGTATTCATAGAGTACAAGGCTGGTTTTAGGGATAAGATGAAGGTCATTTGGTGGTGGTGGTGGTGGTGGTGTGTATGCATGCGTACATGTGTGTGTGTGAGTGTGTGTGTCTGTGTGTCTGTGTGTGGTTAGCATATATTGAGAGAAGAAACTGTACTCATCTCAAAAGAATAAAAAGACTGTTTGTTCTGGTGTCAAATATGAGTGATCACAGCCCCAAGCACAGCTTTATGTTTTCCCAAATATCATGTTCCAATGAGGTAGCAATTTTATGAAGTTTTTATAGTAAGAAAAGAAAGCATTGAAGATACCTTTTAAACACTTTGGTGGGAACATCAGATAGCTTGGTTATAGGGCAGCCTGTGTTGTAGCCCTCAGATACTGTGGAATGACGCTCTTAGCTCTCTGATTGGTACTTCTGGTAGTCTACTAAGTTCATACAGCTCAGAACATTTCACCTGACAACTACAAGGTCAGACACAAGGTGGGAAAGGGGAAGGAAAGAAGGAGGCTGCAGAAAGCCTGAGGTAAACTTGAATGCCGATGCTCTTGACATGAGACCCTGACAGATCTTTTACTGCTCTCCACTTCATGTTTGTCTCTTTTATTGGATGATGGAGGACAGGCAGGCAGACTTGACTTGGGGCACATATTGTGATCCCCAAGTTTGACAGCAAAGTAGCATGCACCATGGTACTAGTACACATTCTGGGGGTGTAAGCCCCTCACAGTGAGCTCATGAAGAGCAAAGATGGAAATTTCCAGCAGCTGTTGGAGTCATTTTACTTCAGGGACATTTCCCTATTTTTCTATGTCAGCAACATCAGCTGGTTTTTTACTCCGCCTAGTGAAGCAGAAAGAGGACTTTGGACTTTGCTTTAGACAAAATCTCTTCCTGGTCGGTACACCCCAGGCTTTGATGTCCTGTTTGACTTTTAACTTTGTTTTTGTTTTTCAATTTTGGGGTTCATTTCCTTTGGAAGAGTTACCATTTGTTGACTGGCTTTCTCTTTCAGATTCCTGCTGGATGATATTGGGTGTTATTTTAAACTACAGAAACACAGTGTCTATCATAGTGAGGAAAGAGAGAGCTCTGAAAGGCTTTGGGAACCTGACCACAGTGTTACTTGTATGGAAATGTTTTCAGGGCTGAGCATTTGGTGTAGCATAACTCATTGATGTGCTCTTTCCTGGGAAGACTATTTTTCCCCTCTCAGATTCCTTAGCTGCCCATAGATATTTGTTAGAGTTGAGTTATCCTGGGCTTTCCCAATCAACTTTGACATGTCTATAGTTGTCCTGGTTCAACTCTTGCCTAGGCAGTCCTGTTTGTGAAACTTTATGGGGATAGTTCCTGACAATATCAGGAGACACAAAAACTCACAGAAACTCCTGTATCCTCTGGCTTTTAGAATTTTGCAGCCCTCTCTTCCACAGTGATCCATGAGCCTTAGGTGTCTGAGTTGTTTTACAGATGTATCCCGTGGCAATGGGCTCCATTTTGATTGGTTGTGGTTTGCTGAAATGGTCTCAGTCTGTTGCTAAGAGAAGTTTCTTTAATTGGGGGTGGGTGGAGTGCACTTATATGTTGCTAATAGGACAAATATTTAGAGTAGTTTGAGGTTATACTGGCTTAGTAAAGGAAAAGATTTAAATTCTGCTCTAAGATCCTTGACTTTACTTAGTTCCGGGTAGTTGGCTAGATTTCAAGATTAGGATGATTTCCCTCTTGATGAGTGGGTCTTTAGTCCAATTATAAAGCTGTTGGTTACCACTGCAGTATGCATGGAAGGCAACCATTTTCAAAAGTTAAAATATGTATAAAGGATATAGCTGATATGCTAAGAATGAAAAGAAAATGATACAAAATGCTTGACCCCATCTGCAATAGACATAAAGAGAATGAAAGAAAACTAAGAATGAAGCTCAAGGCAATGAATAGAAATAACAACAAATGTGATATATATTAATCAATTTTGCCAACAGTCACCCCAAATATCAATGATCAGTGAACTGACACATTTCCAGAAGGGATCTAAAGACAAAGCTCAATTGTATGTTATCTATATGAAATTTCTTTATGAAGTTACTGGTTGATTAATTGATTGATTGATTGATTGATTGCCAAGCTAGAGTTCAATTCTTCATGTAAGTTAAGCAAACACTCTCACACTGGGCTACACTACCTAAGCCAAGAAATCACATAGACATATAGGATTAATATGTGTAGAAATGCAGTCATGCTAGCAGTGACCAGAACCAAACAGGAGTATGTGTTTGAATTTCAGAAACAGCAAACAATAAGCAAGGGAAGTCATCCAGGATAGAGTATTATATAAAGATAAAGGAGTCAATTTTACAATGAGACATAACTGTCCTTCTCATATGTACCTAACAACTAATCATAAAATGCAAATCAAAGTATTACACATTCTCCTTCTCCTTCTTCTTCTTCTTCTTCTTCTTTTTGAGACAGGGTTTCTCTGTGTAGCTTTGGATCCTGTCCTGGAACTTGCTGTGTAGACCAGGCTGGCCTTGAACTCACAGAAATCTGCCTGCCTCTGCCTCAGGAGTGCTGGGATTATAGGTGTGAGCCACCACCTCCCAGCTCTCCACATTGTTTTTAAGTTCACATGGAACACACACCCAGTCAGACTACATACTAAACTGCTAAATTAAAAAAATAAAAACTATGCAATGCCCTCAGATCACAAGGGAATTAAACTTAAAATAGCAACTGAGAAATCCTAAAATACATAGAAAGTGTGTACAAATAACACATGATACAAAAACGAACTTCAAAAGAAATGCAAAAGTGTTTTGAAGTGAATAAGAATACAATTTTCAAAGTTTGCAGAATGCAGTTAAAGTATTGTTAATTGCGACATTTATATCATCAAATGCAAGTGTGAAAAGGAAGATCCAATATTGGTCACCTAAGGGGCTAGAAAAAGGTAGTTTTAAATAGACCAAAGAGCTTTACATGCACCTCAGTAACACAGACACACACACACACACACACACACACACACACACACACACACGGCAAACAAGCATGTGAAACACAGCCACATCATATTCCATCAAGAAAACACAAATCAAACTGAGAGCATGATACAACTTCAACACCTGTTAGATTGACAACAACGTGGAACATGGCCGTAGAAAATGTCCATAAGCATATGCAAAAACAGGAGCTCTGACTCATGGCTCATGAATGTGAAAAATAGGACAATCACTTTGGAAAATAATTTAGCATTTTCTGATAAATCCAAGGCATTTGTGAATATATCTGAATACACACACACACACACACACACACACACACACACACACACACACTACTAAAACACAGTCGATCAATTCCAGATGTAGTGATGGAGAGAACATGGGGTGCTGGAGGAAAGAAAGAAGGAGAAATGATATTATTTTAATTAAGGTACAACAAACTTTTCAGACTAGTGAAAACAGAGGAATTTGAAAGCAAATAAGGAGTAATTGGGCGAAAAAGACAGTTAATAAAGACAGAATTGTCAAAGTAAAGAGGTATTACATAATTGGCCAGGCTGTTATAGAAGCAGGTGTTTGCTACTGCATAAATGAAATGGACTTAAAGATATGAGCATGCAATAAGGCCAGGCAGAGAGAGTCACATCTTGTTGGAGAGCAGCATGTGGGCAAACAGAAGGGCCCATGGAGATTGTGTCATGGTCTCAACACTGACATTGTGTAGTAGACAGTGTTTTAGTTTCCTTCTGTTGCTGTGATGAAACACTCTGACTAATATCAACTTGGGGAAGAAAGGGTTTATGTGGCTTACAATTCCAGGTCATGACCAATTATTGAGGAAATGTCAAAGCAGGAATCTGGAGAAACTCTGTAAAGAATGCTGCTTTTCTTCCCACTCACAGGCTCTTCTGGCTAGCTCAGAGGCTCATGCTGACCTAGCTTCCTTATCCAGCCCAGGACGACTACATAAATATGGTGTCACTCACAGTGG
Organism: Onychomys torridus; assembly: GCF_903995425.1. Lineage (NCBI taxonomy): Eukaryota > Metazoa > Chordata > Mammalia > Rodentia > Cricetidae > Onychomys > Onychomys torridus. The sequence continues at coordinate 9,988 of NW_023412959.1, forward strand.
CCTGGACCCTCCTGCACCCATTAATAATCAAGACAATCCCTCACAGCCTTGCTTACAGACTAACCTAATAAAGACAGTTATCCAGCTGATACTCATATGATATAATCTTTCTCTTCATTAAGGATTTTTAATTCATTTTATATACCAACCATAGATCCCCCTCTCTTCCCTCCTCTTGCTCTCTCTCAGCCTCCCCTCCAACAGCCTCCCAAATCCCTCCTCCAATAGGTAAGGCCTCCCATGGGGAGTCAGCAAAACCTGGTACATTCAGTTGAGGCAGGTTCAAGCCCCTGCCCCTGCATCCAAGCTGTGCAAGGCATCCCACCATAGGTAATGGGCTCCAAAAGCCAGCTCATGCACCAGGGATAGATCCTGATCCCACTGCCCCTTAAGAAGACCCAGCTACACAAGTGTCTCAGATGATGTAGTCTGTGTCTCATTGGCAGCACTAAATTGGGCATAATAACCTTTAAAGATCTTTATATCCCAATCTCTGCAATCTGGAAATTTTACTGCATATGCCCCACTGAAGTTTTAATATCTGATTATGTTAAAGATCTTGAACGAAATGTTATCATGTTTCTATTATCAGGCCCTGAAATATGGCAACAAATAACCTTATGAAAGAACAAACCTGGGCAACAGTTCAAACTTAGAGCACTTATCTAGTATATACAAAGCTCTGGGTTTGATTACCAGTACCAAGAGATGGAGGGGAAAAGACAGAGAGAGAGAGAGAGTGGAAGGGTGGGAGAGAGATAGAGAGAATCAGAGAGAGAGAGAGAGACAGAGATACAGAGAGAGAGAGAGAGAGAGAGAGAGAGAGAGAGAGAGAGAGGAGAGAAGTAACAGAGGAAAGCTTCAGAAAGACAGAGAGAGAGGCAGAGGGGAAAGGAGAGGGAGAAGGAGATGGAGAGGGAGAGAGATTTGCATATAGAATGAGGGATGTGATATAATGATCAGAGCAGATTTTGATGTCATATGTATTGAAGATGGAGAAATCTGTCACAAGCCAAGGGATATTAGAGGCAATTGGAATCTGAACAAAAAGCCAAGGGAATGTATTTTCTCCTTCAGTGTGTGTAGAAGGAACCCTCCAGGTGCTGACCTTTCATTGTAGCCCATTAGATAGATGACTGTTCTCTGCAACTGCAACTTAAGAGAATCTGTCCTTATAAGCCATTGTCTGTAGTTTATGCTTTCCATAACAGGAGGAAACTAATAAATGTATATAATCCTAAGACAATAGAAATGAATTTCCTGTTTAATTTGGTGGAACTATGGGAATTTAATTAAAAATTAATCTGTTTCTCAAGAGTTGAGAAATACACAAAAAATCCCACTAATCAGAAAAAATTACAATCTGTAAGTAGGACAAATTTTATCTCAAATACAGCTTTGTTGCATTCATGGTGCCAAGTGCTCTGCAGCTTCCTAACTGGATTGTCACCTTAGATACATTACTGAACTTTTCTGAGATTATTATTTCATTTGAAGAAATGAAAATTATATATTTATATTTCTGGGATATCTCAGGTTCCCAGCAAATGTTATCATTGGGAAGTTCAGGGGTGACCTGAGGTTCCTTTCAGAGGCATTACCAGTGAGCTCCTTCTTGATATATATGTACATATATATGTATATATATGTATACATACATACATACATACATACATACATACATACATATACACATATTTATCCATACTTTACAGAGTTGTTTTTAGGATCCAGTATGTGAAATGTGCAGAAGGAAAGGGAGAGAGCCCTGTCTGTTAAGGTCTTAGAACCTAATCCCCACATAGGACAAGGCCAACAAGGAAACAGAAAAGACCTTCATGGTTATTGGTTTTAAATGAAGTCCAGACAATGGAGCTCCACAAAGACAAGGTCACCTGGAAGAGAAAGGTATCAAGACCTAGTAACAACCAGAATGGGGTGGAGAGAATGTACCCCACCAGAGATGGCCTCTTTCATGAAGGAAATAAATCTCCCTGAGAAGTTGGGGAGTCCACAAGGACAAGAAAAAATTTTCTTCTAGATGTGTGTTCTACAATGTAGCTGAATGGCTCAGAGTGAGGTTGGGACCATGATGTTTCCATAGTATCCACAGCAGGGATATTGTGTGAGACAGGGCTGGGTATGGTGGAGGCATGGTCCTAGCTTTAATTCCAGAAGGACCAGGGCAGGAAATAGTCAGAAACTGGGCTCAGATATCAAAAAGGAGCTCACTGGAAATGCCTCTGAGAAGCACCCTCATTTCTGCCTTCACCCCTGAACTTCTCAACCATAACATTTGCTGGGAACCTGAGATATCCCAGACCTCCAGATATCCCAGACTTCCAGAGTGATAAGCACTAGAACTTCCTAAGCAGGAAAGATGGAAATGTTGGAAGATGCTACACACTAGGGAGTTGTGTGTAGACTCTTAGGTTCAAACCTCCTTCTTTTGTATGACTCAAACTGGAGAATTTTCCAACATTAGCATAAGCTTTTCAGGAAATCTTCATGTTACATGTCCCTTCTCTGGAAGCCTTGGAATTCTCAGTCACTGTTTCCCATTTCCTAATCCTAGGATGAGCAGGCATTTCCTAGAGAAGTTCCTGAGAGACCTGAAAACTACATCTCACACACTTGCACACAGAGAAGATGAGATAAGGGAAGGAAGCTCTCTGACTCAGCTGCAGCTAGATAGCTGGGCAGCCTGTACTTCCAACATTATCATACATCTTGTTTCTTGGAAAAGAAAAGGGCATTTCCTCCTTGCACCAATGTTGGAGATTTCTTTCTGTTCTCCAGGTTTATAAAGGGAGTGAGTGGCCATCTGTTACTTCAAGCCACTGTCTGTCATCCAACATGACTAAAGCAACAAAAATCAGCATTCTGCTCATTGTGACCATATCTTTTCTCTGTTCTGTAGAGGGTAAGTTGTAGGTCACAACATTTGTAGGTGGGTTATATTGGTGACTGCCTTTCTCCTTCAGTAGTGTACAAAGTCCCTCAAGCACCATGAATGCTAGTCAGTAAGGGTGATGCTTCTAGTTGGGTAACAACTGCACTTATCCATGGGTGACTAAGCAAGTGTTGTCTTCAGCAATGGGCCTTAGCATTAGGGTGTGGAGAGTAACCAACAGCCTGGAAATAGTCTATAAGGTTGGTGGAGGGGGTTCCATGGGATACCTTTGCCTAAAGTCTCAACAGGATGAACCCATTTCTTGCAATGGAGGTTTAACTTGGTTGCATAAGATGTATAGTTGGGTCACCATCTCTCCCACCATACAACTCCATTTAAATTTCTTTCCTATATGTGTATATTTTAAGAACCTTCTACAGTAGTAGGTTTCCCTATATTTTTCCCAAAAGCCTCTAGTGATAGCTTTCCCTCTTTTTGTCTCCTTTACTCTTCACTTTCATCTCCCTCCCCATTTAGTCCTAGTCTGGTTTTCCCTTTCTCTGTCTATAATGTTATATTCTATTTCACTTTGCTTGGGAGATCCTCTCCTTCACTTTGGCTTCTTATTTGGTACCAAACTGCAAAGGTCATTTTGATAGTAGCACACATATCAAAGCCTTATCAGGTAACATCGGCATAAAAGAGAAAACATGCAATATTTTCCATTTAGAGTCTGGGTTACCTCACTCAGGATGACTGTTTCTCGCTCCATCCATTCACCAAAACATTTTATAATTTCATTGTTCTTAATAGCCCAACAACTATGCCATCATGTAAACATACCACATCTTCATTATTCATTCATCAGTTGATGGACATGTAGGCTTTTTCCAATTTCTGTCTATTATGAATAAAGCAGTAATGAACATGCATGAACAAAATCTCTGTCGTAACATGTAGAAGACCTTTGGGTATGTGCTCAAGAGTAGTATAGTTGGATCGATTCTCAGCTTCACTGGGAAACTTCACATTAACTGCAATACTGGCTGTACTAGTTTGCTCTCTGACCAACAATGCACAAGTCATCCCCTTTCCTGTATCCTCATCAGCATGTGCTACCATTTGTTTTATTGATCTTTGCTGTTTTCACTAGGGTAAAATGAAATCTCAAGGTTGTTTTAATTTATATTTCCCTGATGACTACGCTGTTAAACAGTTAAGTTTTTGTAGCCATTTGTGTTTCTGTTTAAGAGAACTCTCTGCTTAGTTCTGTCCCCATTTTTCAGCTGGGTTGTCTGTTTTCTTGATGTTCAGTTCATTCAGTTCTTCATATAATTAGATGCTAACGATCTATAAGATGTATAATTGGTAAAGAAGAGATCTTTACCCATTCTTCAGGCTGTAGCTTTGCTTGAATGATGGTATATTTGCCATGCAGAAACTTTTCAACACTGTGAGGTCCCATTTATTTTTTGCTGTTCATAGTGCCTATGGTATTGAATTTCCTGATCAGAAAGTCTCTTCCTGTGCCAATTATTTTAGTTCGGGTCTCTCTCTCTCTCTCTCTCTCTCTCTCTCTCTCTCTCTCTCTCTCTCTCTCTCTCTCACACACACACACACACACACACACACACACACACACACTCACTCTCTCCCTCTCTCATACTCTCTCTCTCTCTCTCTCTCTCTCTCTCTCTCTCTCTCTCTCTCTCTCTCTCTCACACACACACACACACACACACACACACACACACACACACACACACATCCCTGAGTATCTTGGAACTCCCTTTGTAGACCAGGCTGGCCTCTATCTCACAGAAATCCGACTGCCAACTGCCTCTGCTTCCCAAATTTTGGGAATAAAGTCGTGCACCACCACCACCTGTTACTTTCTCTTTCATCAGATTCAGGGTATCTGGCCTTATGTTGAGGTCCTTGATCCATTTGGAGGTCAGTTTTCTGCAGGGTGATAGATATGGTTCTATTTTCATTCTCCTACAAATGAGCCATCCACTTTGACCAGCACCATTTGTTGTCTTTTTTATCATTGTGTATTTTTGGCTTCTTTGTCAAGAATAAATTGCCCACAGGTGTGTGGACTTATTTCAGTGGAACTTCAGATTCCACTGGCCATTGCCCACAGGTGTGTGGACTTATTTCAGTGGATCTTCAGATTCCACTGGCCAGCATGTTTGCTCATTTGCTAATATCATGTCATATTTTTGCTAGCACTCTGTAGTACAACGTGAAATCTAGCATGATGATGTCTACAGCAGTTCTTTTATTTTTCTGGGTTATTTTTGCTATGCTGAGATTCTTGTGTTTCTATATGAAGATAAAGATCTTAATTTCAATTTCTATAAAAAATTGTGCATGATTTAATGTCAATTGCTTTTGGTAAGATGGACATTTTACCTATATTAATCCACTGATCTGTGAGCATCAAGATCTTTCCATCTTCTGGTGTCTTCTTCCATTTCTTTCTTCAATGCTTTAAAGTTTTTTTTGTTATACAAGTCTTTCACTTTCTTGGTCAGAGTTATCCTAAGGTACTTTTGAGGCTGTTGTGGAAGTACAGTTTCTATGATTTGTTTCTCACTGTGTTTGTCATTTGTGTATAGAAAGGCTACTGATTTTTGTGCACTGATTTTATATATGGCAACCTTGGTGAATATTAGCTTTCCTGGTGGAGTCTTTTAGGGTCTTTAATTATGTAAAATTATATTACTTTAAATAAGGATACTTTGATCTCTTTCAGTGTCATGTAGCTCTCATCAATACTTCAAGAACTATATTGAATTGGTGTGGAGAGAGTAGGCATCCTTGTCTTGTTCCTGACAAGGAAATGCTTCGTGGAAATGCTTTGAGTTTATTGCCATTTACAATGATATTGGTTTGGGGCTTGAAGTGAATTTCCCATGTTATGTTGTTTCCCTAGTCTCTCCATGACATTTACCATGAAGGGATATTGTTTTTGTCAAAGGCCTTTTCTGCATGTCCTGAGATACTCATGTTGATTTTGTCTTACAGTCTGTTTATATAGTACGTTATGCTCATTAATAACATATGTTCAGCGATCCCTGAATCTCTGGGACGAAGCTAACTTGATAGTGGTAGATAATCATTTTATGTGTTCTTGAACATTGTTTGAAAGCATTGTATTGAGAAGTTTTGCATCTATCTTCATAAGGAATTCTGGCCTATAATTTTCAATTTGTTGTTGTGTTTTTATGCGTTTTCCATCAGGGACTCCATCAAAAGAATTAGGAAACGTTTCTTCAATTTCTATTTTGCAGAATAATTTGGAGGATGTTGGTGTTAGCTCTTTGAAGGTCTGGTAAAAATAAGTGCTGTACTCATCTGGCTCTGGGCTTTTTTGGTTTTGGAGAACTTTAATTGCCACTTCTGTTTCTCTAGGGATTATGAGTCTATTTAAATGGCTTATTTCATCTTGGTTTAATTTTGGTAGGTCGGACATTGCAAGAAACTTGTCCATTTCTTTTACATTTTCCAGTTTGTGCAAACAGACTTTTTTTTTTAATCTGTCCTTCTGATTCTTTGAATTTCCTGGGTGTCTGTTGTAAGATCTCCCCTTTCCACTCTAATTTTATTTATTTAGATTTTCTTTCTCCATCTTTTGACTGTTCTGGCTAAGGATTTGTCAATCTTGTTGATTTTCTCAACGAACCAACTCTCCACTTCATTGATTCTTTGTATTAGTTGTTTTGTCTTATTTCTTCATTTTCAGCCATGAACTAAATTTCTTTACATTGACTGTTTGTGTGGTATTATTGCTCTTGTTTTCCTAGATCTTTTTGGTGTGTCATTAAGTTACTAATATAGAATCACTCTAGGATTTTTTTTACATAAACACTTAGTGTTGTAAACTTGTTTCTTAGTACTACCTTCCTTGTGTCTCTGAGGTTTGGGTATACTGTGGTACCATTTTCATTCAATTCTGCTAAGTTTTTCATCTCCTTCTAGATTTCTGTCTTGACCCATTTTTCATTCTGTGCTTAGTTTTTCAATTTCCATAAGTTTGTATATTTTCTATTGTTTTGTTGTTGTTGTTAATATCCAGCTTTATTCCAAGGTGGTCAGATAAAAAACATGGTGTGGGTTTTCAGTTTTCTTACATCTGTTGAGAGTTAATTTGTGTTGTAACATGTGATCAACTTTAAAATAGTTCCATGAGCTGAGGTGAAGAAATATATTGTTTAGTGTTTGGGTGAAATGTTCTGTAGGTGTCTGTTAAGTCCATTTGATTTATAACACTGTTTAATGCCAGCATTGCTCTCTTATTTTTTATTTTTTATTGTCTGGATGGCCAGTATATTAGCAAGAGTAGATACCCTAGTCACCCTTACTGTGTGAGGTGAATGTGTGATTTTAGCTGTAGTAGTGTTTCTTTATGAACTTGGGTGCTCTTGTGTTCGGTGCATAAAGCTTTAGAATTACAATATTTTCTTAGTGGACTTTTCCTTTAATGAGTATGCAATATTCTTCCGTGTCTCTTCTGAATAGTTTTCGTTTGAAGTCTATTTTGCCAGATATTAAAATAGCTATGCCTGCTTGCCTCTTGGCTCTGTTTTCTTGGAATATACTTTTTTAATACTTTTATTCTAAGTTGATGTCCATCCTTGATGGTGAGATATATTTCTTGTCTATAGAAGAAAGATGGATCCTTTTTCTACCACAATCTGTTAGGTTCCTTTCTTTTTTTTTTTTTTTTTCACTACAAGGAGGTGCTCTAATTCTCCCAAAAGAGAACGTTAAATGTCAACCCAGCCACAAATCTTGATCTACACCGGTGTCCTGCCTGCAAGATATCCTAGGGCAATGGTAGCACAAAGCTTGTGGGAGCAATCAACTAATATCTGATTTGACTAAAGGTCCACTTCATGAAGTGGAACTCATACATGACACTGCTTGGATGATCAAGAACCTGAGGCATGGGTAGCTTCTTGTTGATCCCATGCCTGAGAAAAAAGAGAGAAGTGTCTCCCCTTCCATCAATTGCCAGTAGCTTCTCTTATAGGAGTGGAACTTCATGACAACCCCCCCCCATCATCAATGCCAGGAATTCAGACCTCTTAATCCTGTGCATCAGGTAGAGCCTCTGTGAGTTCACCTGTGTAGAGAGCTGCCATCAGAGATGTCTACTCTCCGTCCTTGTAAGCTTTCTGGCACTTCCTCTGTGATGACCTCTGAGTCTTGTAGGGTAACAGGTGTTATATAGATGTGTCACCTAGAGTTGAGCACTCCATAGTCTCTTATTCCCTGCATGTTGACCAGTTTTGTGTCTCTGTACTAACTGCCATTCATTGAAAATGCAAGATTATCTGCTAAGTGTTAGGAGATGCATTAATTCATTGGTAAAAATATAATAACTTAGGGGGCAGTACATTACTATGTTCATTTAGCTGAATGATACTGGCTTCTCTATAGGGCGTATAATCTAGCCAGTCACAGAGTTTTGGCTAGGATAGTAGTATTAGGAATGAATTCTATCTTGTGAAGTGGGCATCACATCCAGTCAGAAAATGGCTTGTGACTCTGCTGGTCTCTGCTCCTAGGACCCCACTGCAATGGGAGAGTAAGTCCTACTGCTCCTGCCAGGCCCTTCTTTGCTGGTGGGCTTCCCACAAGGTGAGATCCTGGCAGATAGTAGGGGCCAAGGCTGGTGAGCAGACATCTGATTACCTCAGCATGCTGTGCTTTGGGGAAATGAGCAGCAGGAGCTAGGACCTGACTGTGTTTAGATGTGAATCCTTCATTCCTATACAAGTACATTCCCCTGTGCCCTTGCCTCTGATGTGACCACCATAGTCCTTTTCTCTTCATCCTATTTCTTACTTTCCTGGTCCTGGTCCTTCCTCAAATTACTTGTCTTTTTCTTCTTCATTTCATGGTCTTTATACTGCAACATTTTCAGTTTCTCTAGCTTAATTGTTCATGGCTCTAAATGTAGGTTGAAAGTTCGGTTGATAGGATGATAACAATGAGAAACTGGGAGAATCTGTCTAACTCCGTGTGCTTGTCACAGGCAGTCCACATCAGATCTTTGATAGTCACTCTTCTAATCTGTCCATTCCCAGGATTTAGAGTGGACAGACATTTTTGCTGTCCTGAAAGCATCCCTTTCCATAGTCATGCAGGGGTCATCAAAACATACAACCCAGTCCTTCCCAGGTTATTGTTTCTTCTTCTGGCCCACAGCACAATGCTTGAAACTGACCCTGAATAACCTCTTACACCTGGTTTTGTCTTTGCAGCTCTGCAATGTGTCCAGTGTTTGGAAATTCCATTTACCAAGAGTTGTAAGTCATCAAAAGCAACCTGTGAAGCAAAATTAGGCCAGAAGTGTCTCCTAGCGACACTCTCTCTCGGTACGTGAGAACTTCGAGGTTTCAGAGTGAGTGTGCTTGCCCTTGAGAAATACAACCTTCCTCAGATTCATGGGCAGAGATTGAGAGTATGTGAGAATGTTTTTCTGTATAAAAGTAGGGAAGGGCTTGTCTGCTTCGGTTATTGCTTGCCAACAATGATAGTTCAAATAAATAAATCAATTAAGATAAATAATAATTTTTGAACATTCTCTTTTTAATTTTTTTTTCATTTTACATTCCAACCACAAATTCCCTTCTCATCCCTCCTCCTGCTCCCCCGACCCTTACCATTTCCTCCCCCAAACCTCACTCCCCTCCTCCAACAGGTAAATTCTCCCATGGGGGTACAGCTAAGCCAGTTGAGGCAGGATCAAACCCCTCCCCACTTCACCAGGGGTGAGCAGGTTGTCTGAACATACATAATGGCATCCAAAATGCCAGCTCATGCCCCAGGGATAGATCCCATCATACTGCCAGGGTCTGCTCAAACATACTTAGCTACACAACTAATCTCCCCTATGCAGAGGGTCTAGTCTGGTCCCATGTAGGTTCCACAGCTGTTGGTCTATAGTTTGTGAGTTCCTATGAGCTTGGTTCTGTTGTTTCTGTATATTTCCCCATCATGATCTTGACCCCACCTTGCTCATATAATCCCTCTTCCCTCTCTTCAACTAGACTCCCAGAGCTTGGCCTGGTGCTTGGTTGTGAATCTCTACATCTGCTTCCATCAGTTACTCGACGAAGGCTCTATGATGACAGTTAGGGTATTCACCAATATGATTTCCAGGATAGGCAAGTTCACGCACCCTCTCCACTATTGCTAATAGTCTAATCTGGGAATTTGTGGATTCCTGGGAATATCTCTAGCACTAAGTTTCTCTTTTGCCCCACAATGTCTCCCTCTATCAAGATATCTCTTTCATTGCTCTCCCACTCAGTCCCTCCTCCAGCTTGACCATCCCATTTCCTCATGTACTCATCCCTGATCCCCTGCGCTCTATTGCCCCCTATCCCCACTTTACTCTTGGGGATCTCATTTGCTTCCTCTTTCCAACATGAACCATATATCCCTCTTAGGGTCCTCCTTGTTTCCTAGATTCTCTGGAGCTGTGGGTTGTTGTCTGGTTATCCTTTGCTTTACATCTAGTATCCACTTATGAGTGAGTACATATCATGTTTGTCTTTCTAAGTCTAGGTCACCTCACTCAGCATGATATTTTCTAGTTCCATCATTTGGCTGCAAATTTAATGATATCATTGTTTTTATTACTGCTGAGTAATACCCCATTATGTATATGTACCACATTTTCTTTATCCATCCTTCAATTGAGGAGCATCTAGGTTGCTTCCAGGTTCTGGCTATTACAAATAATGCTGCTATGAACATAGTTGGGTATGTGTCCTTGTGGTATGATTGAGCATTCCTTGGGTATATGCCCAAGAGTAGTATCATTGGGTTTTAAGGTATATTGATTCCCAATTTTCTGAGAAGCTGCCATACTGATTTCCAAAGTGGCTATACAAGTTTGCACTCCCACAAATAGTAGAGGAGTGTTCTTAATGATCCTTGGGTATTCATAGGTGTATATAATAAGGTATGAAGGGATTTATACACTAAAATTCTACTCAGCACCTTTGTGAATATAATACTCTCTGTGTGAAAAATTAACAGATGAATGATTGACCATCTACCAGGGATCCTGTAACTTTTCATTGATGAAGTTATGGTTCATTCCAAAGTATTTATGGTTTCCCTTTTGCCTTTCTTCCTCTGCAGGCGATACTCCATTTTCAATTCAGAAATGTGTTGAATGCCTCAATACTAATATCACCAACTATAAATACAAATATATATGCTGTGATTCACATTCTTTGTGTAACAAGATGTAAGGCTTTGTCCTTTCTTGGCCTGTTCTACTTAGGTAAGCCTTTATCCCTTTCCTGGACTCTTGTAGTCTCACAACACTAGACCATCAATGTCCAGCACTGCCAAATCCCTGACACCTGTCTTTACTTAGCATCAGGTGTTGATATTTCAACAATTGAATTGTCTCTCTCCATTTCTAGGATTCTGATTTTCTTTTTTTCCCTTCCATCCTTTCAGCATTGACTGACATACAGCACCCTCCCCCCTCCGCCACCCCCCTCCCCGTCCTCTCTAGATTGTTACCTTCTTACAACATGTGTCCTATCTGATAAATGCTGTGATTAGGGGCTGGTTTCCCTGTGACAGTGACAGCCCTGACACCTACCATTAGTGAAGCTTCACTTCAGTGATGCCTTTTCTGCCAGGCTGGCCAGCAAACAAGACCTCCAGTATCTTACTCCTTTCTTCTTCTCCTTCTTCTTCTTCTTCTTCTTCTTCTTCTTCTTCTTCTTCTTCTTCTTCTTCTTCTTCTTCTTCACAGAATGTAGGGCATATGTTATGCTGTGATCTGAGTAAAACAATGAAAGGAGGAAGGATTCATTCTATCTCTTGATTTCAGAGGTTTCCTCCATCATGGTGGGAGGATGCAGTAGAACAACTTTTAAACTCATGGCCTGTGGAAAGCACAGCTGTGTAAAATAGGAAGAAATCAAGAAAAGGTACAGCATCCAAGGAAACATTCCTAGTTACCTACTTCCTCCAACCAGATTCCTCAAGAAAAATTCTCCCGGGGTTGGGGATTTAGCTCAGTGGTAGAGCGCTTGCCTAGCAAGTGCAAGGCCTTGATCCTCAGCTCCACATAAAAATAAATAAATAAATAAAAGAAAATTCTCCCATGTTTTAACATTCTGTAAAATGTTAAAATGCATTGTTAAATCAGAGACCTCACATGCTAATCATCTCAGGAAATGTCCTCACAGACACACTCAGAGGTGTGCTTGTGGAATCCCTCAGACATCCTCAGTGCCATAGAATGCCTAGGGTGAGACATCTCGGATGAAGGAGCTCCTGCAACACAGTGTCCATCTCCACTGTCTGGTCACTCACACTTGTTCTTCCTTGTCCTTCTGGGAAGCTCTGCTAGTTAGCTTTACTTTAGCACATTCCATAGTTTTTGAAGTTGGGGTTGGGATATTTATTTTTCTAATTTCCATAGATTTTATGTTCATCCTAGAAAATGTAGGCCTTGCTGTCTAGAGGAAATACTGCTAGTGATTCCATCCTCAAGACAGAGCTTCTTACACTCTCAGTGGACATTTCAAAGCTTTAGAAACATGAATAGGTCATGACATGTGATTGTGTGTATTAAAACATAATTATTGATTATAAATATTGAAAATCATTATTTTTATTTTCAGAGATGTTTTTGCATCACCATTCTGGAGCATGCCAACAAGCCTCCTCCTGCTGAATCATATCTCCAGACTTATACCTTGCTTTCTACATAATATACATTAGATATTGTCCTGTTGTATATAGACACTTCTATTTTACATTGGGTGCTCTCCAATGCATTGTATGCCTTATGGAATTGATTTCACTGTCCAATATGTTTTCTTAGAGTTCATTCAATTAAATTTGTTTAAACATTTGCTTATTTGTAGCAATGCATATTCAACTGTCCATGTGTAGAGGTCAAAAGTGAAATTGCAAGAGCCAATGCTCCTCTTCCCCCATGTTCATTCTGATAAATTGACATTAGGTGGAAAGGCTTAGAAGGCAGCACACTTACACACAGCCCTTCATTTATAAAACAATAATTAGGAGGCCAATGGAACAGTTCACTGGGGAAAGGTACTTTCTACCAGTTCTGATTGATTGAGTTCAGTACCCAGGTCCCACATGAGGGAAGAGGAGACCTGACTTCTGCAAGTTCACCTCTGATTTCCTCAATCCCAAAGTAGCAATTCTGTGCTCGCTCCTCACATGCACACACACTCACTCACTATGATAAAAATACAATGAAAGCAGGTAATCACAGTATCATTTACACACAGTAAAACTGATGATCTTTTGGCCACACCACCTTCTACAACTCAGAGTGTATAAGCCTGATGCCAACCATCACCTTTAGATATAGCGCATCGGCATCATCATCGGAAGTCCCTTTGTTCCTTTGCCATCATGGACTCACTCTCTCACCATCAGGTCCTTAAAACCAACACCTTTTATGACATTCAACCCCACCACAAGGACACTTGCTCAACCAGGTCCATTGCACCTCTGTTCATAATAGCCAGAACCTGGACATAATCTAAATGTCCATCAGCTGAAGAATGGATAAATATAATGTAGTACTTTTACATAATAGAGTACGACTCAGCTATTCAAAACAATGACATAAAATTTGCAGACAAATGGACAGAACTAGGCAAACTCATCCTGAGTGAGGTAACCCAGAGGCATGTGCTCACTCATAAGTTCACACTGCATGAAAATTAGGGATAACCATGCTACTGTCCACAGACCCTGAAAGGCTAAGTAACAAGGAGGGCACAAGTGGGGACACAGATCTCCCTGGGAAGGGGAAACAGTAGATTTTGGAGAAGGACTGGGGCACATAAGGATGGGAACAGGAGGGATCCGGTGGGGCTGGGAAGAATGGAAGGAGAGAGTACTGGGAGAGAGTACTGGAACTGGGGTCAGGGACACTACCTTTTCCATTGGGCTAAATTCTTGGATTCACACAGCAGATGCCCCCTTCTTTCTTTTGTGACATTCTTTTCTTGCTTATCTTTTAATTTTGTCCTCTCATTTCATTTCTAGTATAATATTTCTTTTCTTTTTATATATTTTTTAATTTTTAAAAATTAAAATGTAGTTATATTATTTTCTCCTTTTCTTTCCTCCATCCAACTCCTATCACGTATCCCCACCTGCATTCCCCCTTGAAATCATGGGCTTATTTTCTTTGTTATTGTTACTCACATATAAAAGTACATAAATATGTAAACGCAACCTGTTTAGTGTTATTTGTATGAACATGATTTCAGGACTGACCAATTGATATCAAATAACCAATTAGGGTCTAGTCCCTTGAAAAGAGAAGACCATTTTTCTCTGACTCTCAGCATTTCTTTAAGGCCTATAATTGTTCATCTGTTGACTGGAGCCCCAGGAATCCCCCCTTACATGTTAGCATGTCCACTGGTGTTAGACTTGTTTAATCTTGTTTAGGCAGCCCTATTGTGGAGGTATCATGGGTGAAACTTCCCATCTCTATGAGACATAATCTCACATAGATTTCCTGATCATCTGGATATTACATTCTTCTCACAATCTCTTCCAAAATGCTCACTGAGCTTTAAGTGCAGGCATTGTGTTATAGAATTTCATCTTTCTTGGGCATACACAGCCACTCATTCTCTGCATTTTGACCAGATGCAGTTTTCTGTAAAGCTCTCCATCTGTTGCAAAGAGAAAGTTCTTTGAAGAGCAGTAACAGCTATACTTATCTGTGAATATGAGCATAAATATTTACAATAAATTTAGGAATTACTCTGGCTGAGTAAACTAGCCCAGGGTAATTCCCTATGTTTCCAGTAGTAGGCATGATTTCCCTATTGTTAAGCATACCTGAAGTTCAATTAGAGAGTTGTTTGTTACTACCAAGATAGAGTGTCATTATTGTACCTTTAAGTTTAACATTCTATTCTGGTCATTTTTGTGGTTCATAAGCATTAAAGCTACATAGGAATATCACAGTTCCTGGTACTATGAACGCAACTCCTAAAAAAAGGTTTTTAAGTCAGATCTAATTTGATTCCTCTATTTCTTGTGTCTAAGGTAAATGGTGTCGTAAGTAATAGGGACAACACCTTTCAACTCTGGGAGGCAATTAAGTACAACAGCAATAACTTACATTGTTTTAGAAGTCTCTTGAACTCCCCTGACCAACAACTAGTAGTAGTGTTTCTCACGCCTGTTATTTGTTTTGTTTTGTTTTTTCACATAACCTATTAGAGCCTCTTCATTGGGTTGCTCTTACTGTGCTTCAGTGTCATGGCTGTATGATGTTTTCAATTTCATTTATTTCAAGGAATTTTTAAACTTTCTGTATTGATTGCTTCTTCATCCTATTCATCATTCAGTAGTGACTTGTTTAATCTCCATGGGTTGAGTTTATGTACTTACTAGAGGTTTCTTTGTCCTCACATTCTTATTACATTATGGTCAGAAAGGGTACAAGAGGATATTTCAGTCTTTCAAAGAATTTGGGAACATAATGTTTTGTGCTCCAGGATGTGGTCTATTTTCAAGAAGCTTCTATGGGCTGCTGAAGTAAAATGTTTATTTTTGATGTTTGGTTGAAATAGTCTGTAAATATCCAAGTCTATCTAAGGTATGATGTCATTTAATTCTGCTGTTTCTCTGTTTACCTTTTGTGCAGATGACCTGACCATTGGAGAAATAGGGTCCTGAACCACCAGCTGTCTTAGTTATGGTTTTCATTGCTCTGATAAAATACCAAGACCATAAGAGACATGACGACTAAAGAGTTTGCTTTATTTCCACTTCCACATTGCAGTCCATCATGATAGGAATTCAGGACCAAGAGGCGGGAATGATGTACAGGCCATGGAGTAACATCACATACTGGCTTCTTCCTCATAGATTGCTCAACCTGCTTCATTATAGCACCCAGGACCACCAGCTCATGGGGCACACCACACAGTGGGACAAGCCCTTCCATATCTATCACTCATTAAGAAAATGCCCTTCAGACTTGCCTATAGCCAGATCTGATGGACACATTTTTCTCAACTGTGGTACTCTCCTTCCAGATGACTAATTTTGCCAAACTAACACAAATCTAGCCAGCATACCTACTATTAAAGTTGAAATTAATCTGTGCTTTAACTCTAGTCGTATGCTTTTCATGAAGCTGAGTGCACCAGGTTTTGATGCATGTATGTTTAAGATTGTAATGTCTTCCCAGTTAATTGTTCCCATGGTTAGAATGAAATAACCTTAATATTTTCTCATTAGTTTTAGTTTGCACTCTATTTTTTTAGAAGGCAAATCTCTGTGGACTTCAGGCCAGCCTAGTTGACATATAGAGTTCCATGACAGACAGGGCTACCTAGAGAGACCCTGTTTTAAAAAAAAGTTTATTAAGTCCTGTTGATACTGTCAAAATGGCAAGTTCTATGTTGAGCTTCTGGTGGGTCTTCATTTTTAACATCTTTAATGCTTACTATGTGTGATTAAAATTTTGGGAGCAGGTTATTAGACAGGCTATTAGACTTACGCATAGCATCCTTGAGCACAGAAACTCAGTTAAGTATCACTTTTGCGGGCAATTGACCTGTCTGTTTGGACTTTGCAGTCACTACAGACTACCACTACAGCCATGACAGAGGATGTGCTCCAGTTTTCTGAATGTCCTTGCAAAGCAGAGTAGACTTTAGAAATCCCTTCTTACCCAGTCAGATGGGAAGCACCTCCCTAGGTGTGCCTGAAGAAGCCTTGTGTTTGATGTTGAGGGCTGGGCTATGAATGGTACCAGCATGGTCCTTTCTTTAGATGAGGGATATGCACACACCTTCGTTGTACTATCCTCTGAATAGATAAGCAAGTTGCTCTGTTTATTTTTCCAGTCATCCAGGACACCCTCTCCTATGCTTCCCCTTGTACCTCTACTCAGGCTTGGTAAAAAGTCTTCTTCCAAATGTTTTTCCTTATCTAGTTTTTACCTCTAGCATAAGCAGAGCAGGTTAAGCTGTTAGCACAGAGAGAAGAAAAACAAGGGGCCACTGTAGGTTACTGATGGTAAGATTACCTGGTTGGCTGTGTATACCATTAGCACCAAGGAAGGAATGACACAGAGAGGAAAAAGAAATAAATAAATCACAGATGAGTGATTTGGTACATTGCCTATGTGGGAGAGGCTTACTTTGAAGTCTGCTTCTGGTCTCTCTTGTACCCACTCTTCATTGTCCCTGCCTGGGTGCACTACAAATTGACTAGGGGCTGTCTAGTCTTTTCTGTGAGTGGTCTCTGATCACCAGCTGTCTGGCACTAATACAGCCTGCTGCAAGAATCTGCCCAGCAGAAATCTACTGAAGCTGTGCCTGCTTCTTCTCTGTTTTGAAAATGGCAAGTATTGCCTGCAAGTTGCTCCCTTATCTACAGAAAGAAGACAAGTAAATCAGCTCTTATTTCACCCTGTTTTGTCTGTAGCATTAGAACATGCTATTGTTGATAGCATATCTGTAGCCAAAATATTGGTGCAGCGCAGCTCTCCAGAGGTCAGAGGATCTCTGTCTGCTCTTTGGGAAGGGACAGTAATGGTACACTCCTCCTCTCATGAGTCTTTATCTTGTCAGCTTTCACTCTAAGGTGTGTACTGTGTCATTCTTACAAAAATCAGGAACATGTTCATGGGAAGCAGATGTGCACTACACAACCTGGTGAAACTTGTATGATCCATAGAACCTGTTTGAATGACAACAACGTGGAACACGGCCATAGAAAATGTCCATAAGCATATGGAAAAACAGGATCTCTCACTCATGGCTCATGAATGTGCAAAATAGGACAATCACTTTGGAACATAATTTAGCATTTTCTTATAAATCCAAGGCATTTGTGAATATATCTGAATACACACACACACACACACACACACACACACACACACACCTCACAAAAACACAGTCGATCAATTCCAGATGTAGTGATGGAGAGAACATGGGGGTGCTGGAGGAAAGAAAGAAGGAGAAATGATATTATTTTAATTAAGGTACAACAAACTTTTCAGAATAGTGAAAACAGAGGAATTTGAAAGCAAGTAAGGAGTAATTGGGCGAAAAAAGACAGTTAATAAAGACAGAATTGTCAAAGTAAAGAGGTATTACATAATTGGCCAGGCTGTTATAGAAGCAGGTGTTTGCTACTGCATAAATGAAATGGACTTAAAGATATGAGCATGCAAGAAGGCCAGACAGAGAGAGTCACATCTTGTTGGAGAACAGCATGTGGGCAAACAGAAGGGCCCATGGAGATTGTGTCATGGTCTTGACACTGAGAGTGTGTAGTAGACAGTGTTTTAGTTTCCTTCTGTTGCTGTGATGAAACACTCTGACTAAAATCAACTTGGGGAAGAAAGGGTTTATGTGGCTTACACTTCCAGGTCATGACCAATTACTGAGGAAAGGTCAAAGCAGGAATCTGGAGAAACTCTGTAAAGAATACTGCTTTTCATCCCACTCACAGGCTCTTCTGGCTAGCTCAGAGGCTCATGCTGACCTAGCTTCCTTATCCAGCCCAGGACGACTACATAAGTATGGTGTCACTCACAGTGATCTGGACCCTCCTGCACCCATTAATAATCAAGACAATCCCCCATAGCCATGCTTACAGACTAACCTAATAAAGACAGTTATCCAGCTGATACTCATATGATATAATCTTTCTCTTTATTAAGGATTTTTAAATTCATTTTATATACCAACCATAGATGCCCCTCTCTTCCCTCCTCTTGCTCTCTCTCAGCCTCCCCTCCAACAGCCTCCCAAATCCCTCCTCCAATAGGTAAGGCCTCCCATGGGGAGTCAGCAAAACGTGGTACATTCAGTTGAGGCAGGTCCAAGGCCCTGCCCCTGCATCCAAGCTGTGCAAGGCATCCCACCATAGGTAATGGGCTCCAAAAGCCAGCTCGTGCACCAGGGATAGAACCTGATCCCACTGCCCCTTAAGAAGACCCAGCTACACAAGTGTCTCAGATGATGTAGTCTGTGTCTCATTGGCAGCACTAAATTGGGCATAATAACCTTTAAAGATCTTTATATCCCAATCTCTGCTATCTGGAAATTTTACTGCATATGCCCCACTGAAGTTTTAATATCTGATTAAGTTAAAGATCTTGAACGAAATGTTATCATTTTTCTATTATCAGGCCCTGAAATATGGCAACAAATAACCTTATGAAAGAATAAACCTGGGCAACAGTTCAAACTTAGAGCACTTATCTAGTATATACAAAGCTCTGGGTTTGATTACCAGTGCCAAGAGAGGGAGGGGAAGAGATAGATAGATAGATAGATAGATAGATAGATAGATAGATAGATAGATAGAGAGGAGAGAAGTAACAGAGGAAAGCTTCAGAAAGACAGAGAGACAGGCAGAGGGGAAAGGAGAGGAAGAAGGAGAAGGAGAGGGAGAGAGATTTGAGTATAGAATGAGGGATGTGGTATAATGATCAGAGCAGATTTTGATGTCATATGTATTGAAGATGGAGAAATCTGTCACAAGCCAAGGGATATTAGAGGCCATTGGAAGCTGAACAAAAAGCCAAGGGAATGTATTTTCTCCTTCAGTGTGTGTAGAAGGAACCCTCCTGGTGCTGACCTTTCACTGTAGTCCATTAGATAGATGACTGTCCTCTGCAACTGCAACTTAAGAGAACCTGTCATCATAAGCCATTGTCTGTAGTTTATGTTTTCCATAACAGGAGGAAACTAATAAATGTATATAATCCTAAGACAATAGAAGAGAATTTCCTATTTAATTTGGTGGAATTATGGGAATTTAATTAAAAATTAATCTGTTTCTCAAGAGTTGAGAAATGCAAAAAAATCCTACTAATCAGAAAAAATTATAATCTCTAAGTAGGACAAATTTTATCTCAAATACAGCTTTGTTGCAATCATGGTGCCAAGTGCTCTGCAGCTTCCTAACTGGATTGTGACCTTAGATACATTACTGAACTTTTCTGAGATTCTTATTGCATTTGAAGAAACGATAATTTTATATATATATTTCTGGAATATCTCAGGTTCCCAGAAAATGTTATGGTGTTATGTTTGGGAAGTTCAGGGGTGAAGAAAGAAATGAGGTTCCTTTCTGACGCATTTCCAATGAGCTCCTTCTTGATATATATATGTATATATATATATATGTATATATACATACATACATAGATACATACATGTATACATATATATCCATACTTCACAGAGTTGTTTTTAGGATCAGGTATATGAAAGGTGGAGAAGGAAAGGGAGAGAGCCCTGTCTGTTAAGGTCTTAGAACCTAATCACCACAGAGGACAAGGTCAACAAAGACATAGAAAAAACCTTCATGGTTATTGGTTTTAAATGAAGTCCAGACAATGGAGCTCCACAAAGACAAGGTCACCTGGAAGAGAAAGGTATCAAGACCTGGTAACAACTAGAATGGGGTGGAGAGATGGCCCCTTTCATGAAGGAAATAAATCTCCCTGAGAAGTTGGGGAGTCCACAATGACAAGAAAAAATTTTCTTCTAGAAGTGTGTTCTAGTATGTAGCTGAATGGCTCAGAGTGAGGTTGGGACCATGGTATTTCCATACAGTCCACAGCAGGGACATTGTGTGAGACAGGGCTGGGTATGGTGGAGGCATGGTCCTAGCTTTAATTCCAGAAGGACCAGGGCAGGAAATAGTCAGAAACTGTGCTCAGATATCAAAAAGGAGCTCACTGGAAATGCCTCTGAGAAGCACCCTCATTTCTGCCTTCACCCCTGAACTTCTCAACCATAACATTTGCTGGGAACCTGAGATATCCCAGACCTCCAGATATCCCAGACTTCCAGAGTGATAAGCACTAGAACTTCCTAAGGAGGAAAGATGGAAATGTTGGAAGATGCTACACACTAGGGAGTTGTGTGTAGACTCTTAGGTTCAAACCTCCTTCTTTTGTATGACTCAAATTGGAGAATTTTCCAACATTAGCATAAACTTTTCAGGAAATCTTCATGTTACATGTCCCTTCTCTGGAAGCCTTGGAATTCTCAGTCACTGTTTCCCATTTCCTAATCCTAGGATGAGCAGGCATTTCCTAGAGAAGTTCCTGAGAGACCTGAAAACTACATCTCACACACTTGCACACAGAGAAGATGAGATAAGGGAAGGAAGCTCTCTGACTCAGCTGCAGCTAGACAGCTGGGCAGCCTGTACTTCCAACATTATCATACATCTTGTTTCTTGGAAAAGAAAAGGGCATTTCCTCCTTGCACCAATGTTGGAGATTTCTTTCTGTTCTCCAGGTTTATAAAGGGAGTGAGTGGCCATCTGTTACTTCAAGCCACTGTCTGTCATCCAACATGACTAAAGCAACAAAAATCAGCATTCTGCTCATTGTGACCATATCTTTTCTCTGTTCTGTAGAGGGTAAGTTGTAGGTCACAACATTTGTAGGTGGGTTATATTGGTGACTGCCTTTCTCCTTCAGTAGTGTACAAAGTCCCTCAAGCACCATGAATGCTAGTCAGTAAGGGTGATGCTTCTAGTTGGGTAACAACTGCACTTATCCATGGGTGACTAAGCAAGTGTTGTCTTCAGCAATGGGCCTTAGCATTAGGGGTGTGGAGAGTAACCAACAGCCTGGATAATAGTCTATAACGTTGGTGGAGGGGGTTCCATGGGATACCTTTGCCTAAAGTCTCAACAGGATGAACCCATTTCTTGCAATGGAGGTTTAACTTGGTTGCATAAGATGTATAGTTGGGTCATCATCTCTCCCACCATACAACTCCATTTAAATTTCTTTCCTATATGTGTATATTTTAAGAACCTTCTACAGTAGTAGGTTTCCGTATAGTTTTCCCAAAAGCCTCTCTCCCTCCCCATTTAGTCCTAGTCTGGTTTTCCCTTTCTCTATCTATAATGTTATATTCTATTTCACTTTGCTTGGGAGATCCTCTCCTCCCTTTTGGTTTCTTATTTGGTACCAAACTGCCAAAGGTCATTTTGATAGTAGCACACATATCAAAGCCTTAACAGGTAACATTGGCATAAAAGAGAAACATGCAATGTTTTCCCTTTGGAGTCTGGGTTACCTCACTCAGGATGACTGTTTCTCACTCCATCCATTCACCAAAAAATTTTATACTTTCATTGTTCTTAATAGCCCAACAACTATGCCATCATGTAAACATACCACATTTCATTATTCATTCATCAGTTGATGGACATCTAGGCTGTTTTCCAATTTCTGTCTATTATGAATAAAGCAGTAATGAACATGCATGAACAAAATCTCTGTCGTAACATGTAGAAGACCTTTGGGTATGTGCTCAAGAGTAGTATAGTTGGATCGATTCTCAGCTTCACTGGGAAACTTCACATTAACTGCAATACTGGCTGTACTAGTTTGCTCTCTGACCAACAATGCACAAGTCATCCCCTTTCCTGTATCCTCATCAGCATGTGCTACCATTTGTTTTATTGATCTTTGCTGTTTTCACTAGGGTAAAATGAAATCTCAAGGTTGTTTTAATTTATATTTCCCTGATGACTACGCTGTTAAACAGTTAAGTTTTTGTAGCCATTTGTGTTTCTGTTTAAGAGAACTCTCTGCTTAGTTCTGTCCCCATTTTTCAGCTGGGTTGTCTGTTTTCTTGATGTTCAGTTCATTCAGTTCTTCTTGGAAAAGTAAAGGGCATTTTCTCCTTGCACCGATGTTGGAGATTTCTTCCTGTTCTCCAGCTTTATAAGGGAGTGAGTGGCCATCTGTTACCCAAGTTGTCAGATGAAAAGCAGGGTGTGGTTTTTCAGCTTTTTTTTTTAAAATATCTGTTGAGAGTTGCTTTGTGTCCTAACATATAATCAACTTTAAAAAGATTCCATGAGCTGATATGAAGAAAATATTTTGTTTAGTGTTGGAGTTGGATGTTCTGTAGGTGTCTGTTAGGTCCATTTGAGTTATGACATTTTTTAATGCCCGCATTGCTCTGTTCTCTGTTTGTTTATTTTTCATCCGTATGACCTGTCTATTGGCAAGAGTAGGTATCCTAGTCACCCAGTACCACTGTGATGTCAATATGTGATTTTAGCTGTATTAGTGTTTTTGTTTTGTTTTGTTTTGTTGTTGTTTTTGTTTTTTGGGTTTTTTTCCGGAGCTGAGGACCAAACACAGGGCCTTGTGCTTGCTAGGCAAGCACTCTATCACTGAGCTAAATCCCCAACTTTTTTTTTTTTTGTAGTAGTGTTTCTTTTATGAACTTGGGTGCCCTTGTGTTTAGAATAACAATATCATCTTTACAGACTTTTCTTTAATGAGTATGCAATATCCTTCCCTGTCTCTTCTGATTAGTTTTGGTTTGAAGTCTATTTTGCCAGATATTAAAATAGCTATGCCTGCTTGCTTCTTGGCTCCATTTTCTTGGAATACACAATTCATCCTTTTACCCTAAGGTGATGTCCATCCTTGATGGTGAGATATATGTCTTGGTTATTGGAGAAAGATAGATATCTTTTCTTATTCAATCCTTTTTTAAAATTATATTTGTATTTTAATTTTACATATCAGCCATGGGTTCCTCTGTGCTGCCCTCTCCTGCCCCTGCCCCCACCTTCCCCTCAGCCCTGCCCCTCCATTCCCATCTCCTCCAGGGCCAAAACTCCCCTGGGGATTCATTTAAACCTGGTGGATTCAGTACAGGCAGGTCCAGTCCCCTCCTTCCAGGCTGAGCAAAGTGTCCCTGCATAAGCCCAAGGTTCCAAACAGCCAGCTCAATCCTTCTCTTTATTATTGAATTGAACCCTTAAATATTTATAATTATTAATGATCTGTGTTTATTGATGTCTGTTATTTTGTTGTTGTGGTGTGGGGTTTCTTTCCTCTTGATTATTTATTGCTTGTGTCCTCTTGGTTGTAGTTAACCTCTTGAGACTAATTTTTTCAATAGTGTTCTCTGTAGAGCTGGACTGGAGTACATAATTACATCAATTTATATCATGGATTTTTTTTGTCAATTGTTATAGATATTTTGCTGTGTGTAGTATTGACTGGCATCTGTGGTCTCTCAGAGCTTATAAGAACATCCATCCAAGCCCTTCTGGCTCTCAGATTCTCTGCAGAAAATTCATGGGTTATTCTAATGAATGTGACTTTGTATTTGACTTAATGTTATTGCTTTGCAATTTCTAATATCTTTTCTTTTTCTGTACATTTAGTATTTTGTTATTATATTTTATGGAGAGTTTCTGTTCTGATGTTTTCTATCTTGGTGTTTTGTATGCCTCTCAAAACTTGATTGGAACCTCCTTTTTTATTATTATGTGCTTTCATTTTATACAGCAGCCATGGGTTCCCCTGTCCTCCCCCCTCCCGCCCCCAGTCCCACCTTTCCCCCAGCCCCTCCTGTCCATTCCCATGTACTCTAGGACCAAGACACCCCTGGGGACTTGCTGTGGATATAGCTCTGTGTAAATAAAGTTCTGATTGGCCAGTGGCCAGGCAGGAAGTATAGGCGGGACAAGAGAGAAGAGAATTCTGGGAAGTAGAAGGCTGGGGAGATACCGCCAGCCACCACCATGAAAAGCAACATGTAAAGACACTGGTAAGCCACAAGCCATGTGGCAAAGTATAGACTAACAGAAATGGGTTAATTTAAGATAGAAGAAGCAGATAGCAAGAAGCCTGCCACAGCCATACATTTTCTAAACAATGTAAGTTTCTGTGTGCTTTCTTGGTTGGGTCTGAGAGACTGTGGGACTGGTGGGTGAGAGAGATTTGTCCTGACTGGGCCAGGCAGGAAAACTCTAACTACAGGGACTCATTTAAACCTGGTAGATTCAGTACAGGCAGGTCCAGTACCCTCCTTCCAGGCTGAGCATGTGGCCCTGTGTAAGCCCAAAATTCCAAACAGCCAGCTCATGCACCAAGGACAGGTCCTGGTCCCACAGCCTGGAAGCCTCCCAAACAGATCAAGCTATTCAATTGTCTCACTTATCCAGAGAGCCTGATCCAGCTAGGGACTCCACAGCCGTTGTTTCATAATTCATGTGCTTCCATTCAATGGGCTATTGGTCCCTGTGCTTTTTGCAATCTTGGATTCAACAATTCACGCATTTGCAATCCCTCCTCCTTCTCTACAGTTGGACACCTGGAGCTCCACTTGGGGCCTGGCTGAGGATCTCTGCATCCACTTCCATCAGTTATTGGATGAGAGTTCCAAGACAACTGCTAGGGGGTTTAGTCATCTGATCACCAGACTAGGTCAGATCAGGTCCTCCCTCGACCACTGCCAGCAGTCTACAGAGGATATATCATTGTGGATTTCTGGGGACCTCTCGAACACTCTGCCTGTTCCTGTTCTCATGTGGTCTTCATTTATCATGGTCTGTTATTCCTTGTTCTCCCTTTCTGTTCTTGATGCAGCTGGGACCTCCTGCTCCCCTAAGCTTTCTTTCCCTCAAAACTTGCCCTTCATTACTCCCACTGTCATCTAGGTTGTTCATGTAGATCTCATCCTTTCTCTGTCATTGGGTGATCCCTGGGTCTTTGCTAGGGTCCCCTCTTCGAGGTAGCCTCCCTGGAGTTGTGTAGCAGTATAGTCATCTTTGTTTTACATCTAGTATCCTACTATGAGTGAGTACATACCATGTTTGTCTTTCTGAGTCTGGGTTACCTCACTCAGGATGATTTTTTTCTAAATCCATCCATTTGCCTGCAAACCTCATGATGTCATTGTTTTTCTCTGCTGAGTAGTACTCCATTGTGTACATGTACCATATTTTCTTGATCCATTCTTCAGTTGAAGGGTATCTAGGTTGTTTCCAGGTTCTGGCTATTACAAACACTGCTGATATGAGCACAGCTGAGCAAATGTCATTGTGGTTTGATTGAGCATTCCTTGGGTATATGCCCAAGAGTGCTACAGCTGGGTCTTTGGGCAGATAGATTCCCAAATTTCTAAGGAAGTGCCATATTGATTTCCAAAGTGGCTGTACAAGCTTGCATTCCCACCAGCAGTGGAGGAGAGTTCCCCTTGCTCCACATCCTCTCCAGTATAAGCTGTCTTCTGTGTTTTTTATCTTAGCCACTCTGACAGGTGTAAGGTGGTATCTCAGAGTAGTTTTGATTTGCATTTCCCAGATAATTAGGGATGGTGAGCAATTTGTTAAATGTCTTTCAGCCATTTGAACTTCCTCTCTGGAGAATTATCTGTTTAGTTCTATAGCCCATTTCTTAATTGGACTGTTGGGCATTTTGATGTCTAATTTCTTGAGTTCTTTATATATTCTGGATTTCAGCCCTCTGTCAGATGTGGGGTTGGTGAAGACTTTTTCCCATTCTGTAGGCTGTCACTTTGTCTTGTTGACCATGTCCTTTGCTCTACAAAAGCTTCTCAGTTTCTACAGGTCCCATTGGTTGATTGTTTCTCTCAGTGTCTGTGCTACTGGTGTTATATTTAGAAAGTGAACTCCAGTGCCAATGCATTCAAGACTACTTCCTACTTTCTCTTCTATCAGGTTCAGAGTAACTGGATTTATGTTGAGGTCTTTGATCCACTTAAACTTAAGTTTTGTTCATGGTGAAAGATATGGATCTATTTGCAGCCTTCTACACATTGACATCCAGTTATACCAGCACCACTTTTTGAAGATGCTTTCATTTTTCCATTGTACATTTTTGGCTTCTTTGTCAAAAATTATGTGTTTGTAGGTGTGCGGGTTAATGTCAGGGTCTACAATTCAATTCCATTGGTCCACATGTAGGTTTTTATGCCAGTACCAAGCTGTTTTTATCATGGTAGCTCTATAGTAGAGTTTGATGTCGGGGATCATGATGCCTCCAGAGGTTGTTTTATTGTACAGGATTCTTTTGGCTATCCTGGGATTTTTGTTTTTCCATGTGAAGTTGAGTATTACTCTTTCCAGATCTGTGAAGAATTATGTTGGTAATTTGATGGGAATTGCGTTGAATCTGTAGATTGCTTTTGGTAAGATCGCCATTCTTACTATGTTAATCCTGCCTATCCATGAGCATGGGAGATCTTTCCATTTTCTGACATCTTCAATTTCTTTTTTCAGGGAGTTAAAGTTCTTGTCATATAGGTCCTTCACATGCTTAGTTAGAGTAACCCCAAGGTATTTTATATCATTTGTGGCTATTGTAAAGGGTGATGTATCTCTGATTTCCTTCTCAGACTTTTGTCTATTGTATATAGGAGGGCTACTGATTTTTTGAGTTGATCTTGTATCCTGCCACTTTACTGAAGGTGTTTATTGGCTGTAAGAGTTCCCTGGTAGAGTTTTTGGGGTCACTTATGTATACTATCATATCAACTGCAAATAGTGAAAGTTTGACTTCTTCGTTTCCAATTTATATCCCTTTGATCCTTTTTGTTGTCTTACTGCTCTAGCTAGAACTTCTAGTACTAAATTGAATAAATATGGGGAAAGGGGACAGACTTGTCTTGTTCCTGATTTCTGAGGTATTGGTTTGAGTTTCTCTCCATTTAATTTGATAGTGGCTGTTGGCTTGCTGAAAATTGCCTTCATTATGTTTAGGTATGTTCCCTGTATTCCTGATCACTCCAAGACCTTTATCATGAAGGGGTGTTGGATTTTGTCAAAAGCCTTTTCTGCATCTAGTGAGATGATCATGTGCTTTTTTTCTTTGAGTTTGTTTATATGGTATATTACATTTAAGGACTTTCATGTGTTGAACCACCCTTGCATCCCTGGGATGAAGCCTACTTGATCATGGTGGATAATTGTTTTGATGTGTTCTTGGAGTCTGTTCGCCAGAATTATTGAGTATTTTTGCATCAATGTTCATGGGGGAGATTGGTCTGTAGTTCTCTTTCTTTGTTGCATCTTTGTTTGGTTTAGGAATCAGGGTAATTGTTGCCTCATAGAAGGAGTTTGGTAATATTCCTTCTTCTTTTATTGTGTGGAACAATTTAAAGAGTATTGGTATTAAGTCTTCTTTGAAGATCTGGTAGAATTCTGCACTGAAATGATCTGGCCAAGGGCAATTTTTGGTTGGGAGACTTTTAATGACTGATTCTATTTCCTTATGGGTTATTTGACTATTTAAATGATTTATCTGGTCTTGATTTAACTTAGGTATGTGGTACCTATCCAGATAATTATCCATTTCTTTTAGATTTTCCAGTTTTGTGGAGGAGTTTTTTGAAGTATGACCTGATGATTCTCTGGATTTCCTCATTGTCTGTTGTTATGTCCCCCTTTTCATTTCTGATTTTGTTAATTTGGATGCTCTCTCTCTGTCTTTTGGTTAGTTTCAATAAGGGCTTGTCTATCTTGTTGATCTTCTCAAAGAACCAACTCTTTATTTCATTAATCCTTTGTATTGTTCTCTTTATTTCTATTTTATTGATTTCAGCTCTCAATTTGATAATCTCCTGGTGTCTGTTCCTCCTGGTAGACTTTGCTTCTTCCTGTTCACGGGCTTTCAGGTGTGCTGTCAAGTCACTAGCATGAGAATTCTTCAGCTTCTTTATGTGGGCTTTCAGTGCTATGAATTTCCTTCTTAGCACTGCTTTCATAGTATCCTATAAGTTTGGGTATGTGGTGTATTCATTTTCATTGATCTCTAGGAAGTCTTTAATTTCTTTATTGATTTCTTCCTTAACCCATTGGTGATTCAGTTGAGCATTATTCAGTTTCCATGAGATTGTAGGATTTCTGTAGTTTTTTTCTTTGTTGAAATCTAACTATAAACTATGGTGGTCTGATAGAACACAGGAGGTTATTCCAATTGTTTTGTATCTGTGGAGAATTGGTTTGTGGCCAAGTATGTGGTCGATCTTAGAGAAGGTTCCATGGAGTGCTGAGAAGAAGGTATATTCTTTTTTGTTTGGGTGGAATGTTCTGTAGATATCGATTAAGTCCATTTGAGCCATAACATCTTTTAAGACCATGTTAAGTTTCAATTTGTCCAATCTGTCCAGAGGTGAAAGTGGGGTGTTAAAGTCTCCCACTATTAATGTGTGGGGTTTTATATGTGATTTAAGCTTTAGTAATGTTTCTTTTATATATGTGGGCATAAATGTTCAGAATTGAAACTTCATCTTGGTGGATCTTTCCTGCGATGAGTATGTAATGTCCTTCATCATCTCTTTTGATTGATTTTAGTTTGAAGTCTATTTTGCTGGATATTAGGATGGCTACACAAGCTTGCTTCTTAAGACCATTTGATTGGAAAGTCTTTTCCCAGCCTTTTATTCTTAGGAGGTGTCTGTCTTTGAATTTGAGGTGTGTTTCTTGTATGCAGCAGTAAGTTGGGTCCTATTTTCGTATCCATTCTGTTAGTCTGTGTCTTTTTATAGGTGAATTAAGTCCATTGATATTAAGGGATATTAATGACCAGTGATTGTTCTTTCCTGTTGTTATTTTTAATTTTTTGGTGGTAGTGTGTGTGTACTTCTTTTCTTTGGGATTTGCTGCTGTAGTGTTATCTATTGCCTGTGTTTTCATGGGTGTATCTGCCTTCCTTAGGTTGGAATTTTCCTTCTAGTGCTTTCTGTAGGACTGGGTTTGTGGACAAGTATTGTTTAAATCTGGTTTTGTCTTGGAAGGTCTTGTGCACTCCATCTATGATGATTGAAAGTTTTCCTGGGTATATTAGTCAAGGCTGGCATCCATAGTCTCTTAATGTCTGCATTATATCTCTCCAGGTCCTTCTGGCTTTCAAAGTCTCCATTGAGAATTTGGGTTTATTCTGATGGGTTTGCCTTTGTAAGTTACTTGGCCTTTTTCCTTTGCTGCCCTTAATATTCTTTCTTTATTCTGTACGTTTAGTTGTTTAGTTATTATGTTGCGAGGGGACTTTTTTGGGGGGTCTAGTCTTTTTGGTGATCTATAGGCTTCTTTTATCTTCATAGGCATTTCCTTCTTTAAGTTGAGAAAGTTTTCTTCTATGATCTTGTTAAATATATTTTCTGTGCCTTTGAGTTGGTATTCTTCTCCTTCCTCTATCCCTATTATTCATAGGTTTGGTCTTTTCATGGTGTCCCAAATATCTTGGACATTTTGGGTCATGACTTTGTTGGTTTTAGTGTTTTCTTTGACTGATGAATCTATTTCTTCTACCGTATCTTCAACACCAGATATCTGCTCTTCCATCTCTTGCATTCTTTTGGTTATACTTGCCTCTGAAATTCCTGTTTGTTTACTCAGATTTTCTATCTCCAATTTTCCTTCTGCTAGTGTCTTCTTCATTTTTTCTATTTCCCTCTTCAGGTCTTGGATTGTCTCCCTTGCTTTTTCATGATTTTGATTCAATGATTTATTGTTTTTCTTCTGCTTTAATTGTCTTTTCCTCTAGTTTTTATAGCATTCTTCCCATTTTTTGTTTGTCTGTTCCCCTACTTTATTTTTTATTTCTTCTATATAAGGCTCTAGCCTCTTCATGATGTTATTTATAAGGTTGTTTTCTTCTTCTACTTCCATTCCGTGATGTTCAGGTCTAGCTGTTGGAGAAGGGCTAGGTTCTGGTGATGCTGTATTGCTCTTTATTTTGTTGTATGTACTTCTGCCTTGATGTCTGCCCATCTCCTCTTGGGTTCGTTCTTGGTCTTAACAGTGTACTTGGTCCAGAGATAGCTGACAGATTTAGGGAGCCTCTCTCTGGTCCAGTTGGAAGCTCTGGGCCAGATGGGAGCACTGGTCCAGATGAGAATGCTGGCCAGACAGGAGCTGGGCATCTGGACTCTGAGTCTCAGGAAGTCCCTTGCATCTCCTTATTTTGTCCAGATGGGAGCTCCTCTTGTCAGGATGGGAGTTCCTCTGGTCTCTGATCCAGATGGGTGTTCCAGGGCAGGATGCAAGCTTGGGGCTGGTCTCTGATTCTCAGGAAGTGGCTGGGGTCTCAGGCAAATGAGTGTGGGGGCAGGGTGTGGAGCCTTCCCACAGGGGCAAGTTGGGCAGTTCCTCCCGGGATGGTCTGTGTCCAGGGGTGGGACACAGGGGCAGTTGCCTCTCTGACTATAACCCCAGGCACTCACCTCTGGTCCATATGGGAGCTGGGGGTTGGTCTCTGACTCTCATAAAGTGGCTGGGGTCTTGGGCAAATTGGTGTGGGGGCAGGTTGTGGAGATTGCAGTGTCTGCCTGCAGTCTTGGAAAAGGGGTGCCTTCCTGCAGGGCCAGCCAATTGCCTGGAAAACTGGGTCCAAGTTTGTCAGGTCCTCCCAGGATGGCCTGTGTCCAGTGGTGGGACCCTGGGGCAGTTGCCTCTCTGAATATATTGGCACCTCCTCCTTTTAGATCAGGGAAATTCTGTTCTCTGATTCCCCTGTAGGAGTCTGCCAAGTGCTCTAAACAGCATCCCTGTCTGCCACTGACTCAAGCACTATCTGGTCTACTGAATTGTATGCCTAAGTGGTAGAGCAGCCTGGACAGACACCTGGACCTGATGAAGAGCCTTCTACTGTTCCTGGGCCTGCTCAAATCTAACTGCTTTCTGAGACGCTTGGTATATTGCCTGGAGAAACACACCCAAGTGCTGAATGTACTATCTCTAGAATCAAAACAGCTTCACTAAATGTTTGTTTGTTTGTTTTAGTGGTAGGAGTTTTGGTGGTAGGTGCAAAAACTTGTCCTCCATTTTAGAAGGAATATCTCCACACACTGGACTACTAAAAATTTCACTGAGTTAAAAGTCATGATTTTTTTTTTGTATTTATTTCCCACTTTCTGATGTTTGTATGTGTAACTAACAAGTCCAAAGTAGTTACTATTTCTGCTCACTTACAATCAGCATAATGTCATCAATAGAGTGGTTGAGTGTAACATTTTGTGGAAGAGACTAGTGGTGTGATAAACAAGGAATTTGAAGACTCTACAAGTAAATTTTTTGACGGTTTGTGGAAATATAAGGTAATGAGGCTGGTTGGTGCAGAACATCCCTGGATAAGTTGACAAAGGAAAAAGTGAAACTCTGTAATAAAATTAACCAGCATCTACCATCTCAGAACATGATAACAAATGGCAAGAATGAACTCATGATAAAACTGACCAGCTCCAGATGCACAGTCTAAAGGATTCTAAGGTGCTTCTGAAAGAGAATCTTCTGTTCAGCAGCCACGGGGCTCAAGTTGCAGAAGATGATGCATATATGTAATCTCATGAGTACATCTCTCTCTCTTATGGGCACATATATCTGTGGATGGTCAGGAAGATGACTTTTCATTAAGCTGTATAATTTGATGAATAGAAATATACTAGAATATTCTCATAACTAGATCTCTTGTTCCACGAGGACTCTAAGACACTTAGAAGCCTGTTTTGTATCTTTACTCCGACTATCATAGGAAAACAACAATTTCTCCCCAGGCTAAGTTTTATCGTGAAATCTCCAGCCCAAGGACTGGAGTGCCCTCAAAAAATGTTCTATTATTAATTGTATAAACTCTGCCCATGATCCTGAGATGTATATTTTCTCAGACAGTCTCCATATATACTTCTGACGACTCTTCTGTTATGTAAAACTTGCTATGTTTACTACGAGACAAGTTGGTACTGCCCTCTCATAGCCAAAATGGTTTACTACTGTTTGATTACAAATTGAGTTATAGGTCAACTTCACCTACAGACAACTAACTTATTCATAACATTAGAGCAATATTAACTAAACTAAACACCTCTGCAAATCCCTCATAAGATTAACCTCCACAGAAAATACACTAGGACATAGTCTCAGATGTCTAATTGCAGAACTAAATTCAAAACAAGGCAAATTACTGGCAATTCCTTGCTTGCTAAGTCTGGCAATAAAGATCTGACTCCCTATGCTGATTCCTCAGCAAATTGTCTCACCGGGCACTGTGCCCCCAGCCTTAGGTCACATCAGAAACCAAGAAACTGGGCATTTCATGGTTACTTACTCCCCTCAGATGTAGCATATTAACTTTTTGAAGGCCTCTGCCCTCCTGTTGTAGATATATATAGCTGGGAGAACAAAGGTTAACTAGAGGGAATTAGAAGTTAGGAACAATTAGAGCTTTAAAGAAGAATTGGAGGAGAAGAATAAGAGCATGACTTGAACAAATAGTATATGAATTTATTCCATTTCTAGAAATACCTCACAGTTAGGAAAGTCATAAGATTTCTACCCTGTGGACTTTTTCTTTGAACCCAGTGCTACAGCCTTTGGAGCTGGTCACCACAGGCTGTATTAACTAGAGGGAGATAGAAAGGTGTAGTCCAGGAGGAAGAGAATTACACTACTAAGAGCTTACTGAGTTTCTAATCATGCAAGCAAATCTGGGAATATGTATGGAAATAGATTTTAAGGTGTGGGGTAATGTGGAGGGAACATACAATGGATCAGGCAGAACTTATTGATATATACTTACTAGTGGAGACTCCAGATTTAATAGGAAGCTTGTAGTTGGTGTGTTGGTTTTTTTTTTTTAAGGTGACAAAAGTTAGTCTATTGGTTGGCTGAAAACATTGTAAGAAGATAGCCTACTGAAAGGGATGTCTGACATCCCTTCACCTAGTAAAGAAATTTTAAGGCTCAGGGAAATTGCAATGCTAAAATAGACATGCTGTGTAAAGCCTGATCTTCTGCAGTGGGAAGCCCAAAAGACATGTCCTTTAGTAATTCTATAAGATGCAATACAGTGAGAGGGGCCCCAGCATATTTGGAGAGTTTTGTTGTTGCCCTTTCTAGGTGACAGACTTCAGTTGGCTAGGCCAGTAGGTATACCTTCACAGTTTCATCTCAAGGATGTATTAATCTGCAGCCCTGAGTCTTTGCTTAGTTTGAGTGGATATTTGT
>NW_023412960.1:0-1401 GCF_903995425.1 Onychomys torridus
GCCTCTGCTTTTGGTCACAGGATCTTCTGCCCAGGCCAATGGACAACTGAATCCTCCTTCTTGGCTGGTAACTACATTAGAATCAGAATTATTTTAAAACAGAGAGACTCGCGGGAGGAAGCAGAGAGTTAGAGGCCCCGTCTTGCCACCCTCAAATCCTGCTATTACTTCAGCAGCTCCTTCCATTACATATGTGCCTAATTAATCTCCAGATACTGGAAAGACCTAGAACCAACAAGCATAGTGATAGTATCTGTCAACACTGACCTGGCTCTTATTATGTAAGTCTTTCCCATGAATTCTTGTGTGACTCATTTACCGAAGGGGTGGAAGCAGCATCACATGGCTCCCCTATCCCCGGCAGGGTCTGGAGATGCAAGGACACAGTACTCCACTTCACCCCTCCCCCAGTCTGCCCTCTGGTAAGCCCCTGGGCCCACTTCCGATCATTGTCCTCTTCTCCCGCTTCTGCAATATTCTCGAATCTGCCACTTGGGGACCAGATGAGCCTGCTGCAGAGTGCCTGGATGGAGATCCTCATCCTGGGCATCGTGTACTGCTCGCTGCCCTATGATGATAAGCTGGTGTTAGTGGAGGACTATATCATGGATGAGGAGCTCTCTGGACTGGCGGGGCTGCTGGAGCTTTACAGAGCCATCCTGCAGCTGGTGCACAGGTACAAGACGCTCAGGATAGGGAATGAGTTTGTAACGCTCAAGGCCCTGGCTCTAGCAAACTCGGGTAATGTTGGCGTGTGACCCTCAGAGGGAGCCTGGCAAGCTCAGGCTGTGGGCAGGGCTGGCTGTGATGGGTATGGAGTGATGGACATTGCTGTTATTGGCGAACACTGTGTGTTAGTCCATTTTTCTTCCTGTGATAGAAAGCAACTTACAGAAGAAAGGATTTATTTTTGGCTTAGGCCTCCAGAGGGATAGAATCCATCACCGGAATGGGGAGAGAAGGCTTGGTGTGGCAGCAGGAAGCAGAGAGATGGCATTTCATCCACACACAAGGGAGCAGGGGGAGTGGGGAAGCAAACAGGAAGTGGAATGATGGTACAAACCTCAAAGCTGCTCCTCCTACAAGGCTCTACTTCATGAAGGTTCCATAAATTCTCCACTACACCACCAGCTGGGGTCAGGATGTTCACATACATGAGCCTGTGGGGACATTTCTCATTTAAGCCACCCCACATTGCAAGGGTGGCCTGGAGTTGAAAGGATCATCATGGAGGCCATCGCTGGTTTTGTATTTCCTAGGCCTTTTACTTGTGTAAACCAAAGGATGCAGATTCTGAGTCCATTGCTAAGGGTTGTTTCAGCATCTACCCCTTGAGCTTGGTACTTCCTTCTGAGCCTAGGCAACCACAAGAAGTGTTCACTCCACAATGTTTTCACACGT
>NW_023412961.1:0-17637 GCF_903995425.1 Onychomys torridus
CAGGAACACCCTGGATTTCAGCCTCCTGTTCCTCAGGAAAACTAAGCTACACACTGTCGGTTCAAGATGTTTAGCAGAGAACTGCACATAATGACTACCTGTTCTGCAAATCGTTGTCAGTATAAATGGCCAGGACTTCATACAGTTCAATTATCTCATATGTTATGCTCTGTAGCTGAAGGGTGAGTTTCTCCAACTTTGTCATCTGCTGCTCCTGCACTGTGGAGGTGGAGGTTTGGGTTGGTACCTTCCCAGTAGTCCCTGCAGGAAGATAAAGCAAAGTGACTTGTGTACTTTAATGACACAGGGCCTGGAGAATCCATGCTAGTCCCAAGAGGATGCCCAAGGAAGAGGAAATGCTGGAGCCCCAAAGAGTAGGGCAGCTATCCTCTATTGGTACTCATGAGCTATGTATCTGTCCTCATCTGCCATGGCTAGGCATGTGTCTTCCTCTCTAATGTAGTCAACCAGCCCTGGAAGGCATAAGATAGCCCAACCATGTAGATTTGGAGGACAGTGTCAGCTCATATTTGATGTAGTGCAGGTAAATCCTAGTGTTCTTTGAGCTTAGCAGCACTAAGTCTTCATAGCATGTATCCAGGTTCAAAGTATCTGAATATCTAATAATTTGGTGGATTGTCAGGGAGTTTCCTTCCCTCCTTATTGCCATCAGATTCCCATGAAAACTGAAGGAATCCATTGGGATGAAGTACAGCAACATCCTACCCAGAGAAGGACACCTAATTAGTTACCACTTTGTGCCTGCTGGATTTCATTCCACTCAGAACTAGGTTACGGATGTCCCAGAAAAGCAGCTGCAGGCTTGAAAATTCATGGCTCTCCCAACTTAACCATCAGAAATTGTTTATGCTGAGTCTGCTCTTTGGGCACCCAGTCAAGCTGGATAAGTCCATTGCTTCCCACAAGTTCCCAGATGCTGAGCCCCAGTACTGAAAGGTCCAACTCAAGCTCCAACTCCTCCAGGAAGCTCAACATGCCCTTCCTAGGATTCACTGTGCCCTCCCCAGAACCATTTATTTTTCCATGTTTTATACTGAGACTGAAGACCAGCTTCCTTCCACCTCTCTCTGGTCTCCCCATGTTCTCCATTCTCCCTCTCAAGCAGCAGTCTTGGGTTGCTGACATGTCTATGGGCAGTGAAAGAATACCCAAAGTCACTTGATGTCCCTAAAACACTGGTGACATCAAGAGAATGCCAAGGACTCCCCAGAATTTGGTAGCTAGTAATGAGAAGGGACTATTTGGTTCACCAGCAGTTGCCCTCACCTACCTACAAATTACATCATCTGCAATACATTGTTGCTGTACTGCCCTTCCCAGGAGCCTTCTCAAAAACACAAAGACCTTCATCACCTCCTCATTACAAACCCAGGGTTTTCTCTTTCCATCATTAGAATGTATTCACTACTTCATGTACAGGAAGTTGAACACTCACTTCCAAACACATTTCAGGAACTGTCTCATCCAACTCAGGAAACCTCTAGTCAATAGCACAAGAAAAAATAAAGGGTTCAAGGTAACTAATTAAGGATGGTGGGGAGAAAAGTTCATTTCCCTGAAAGCAACAAGCACATTGTGGAGGATGCACAAGGCTGTTCGTGTGGTGGGAAACTGTGAGTGTCTTGTCAGAACAAAGGTAAGTCCCATAGTTGATGAAAATTATACCTGAACTTCAGCAGAATTCGTTCCAGCCATTATATATACCAAATGTGTGATAAACTAGTGACATGTCAGGCTGCAGTTGTAAGAACCAGTGTTCCCCAGGGTAGTCGTCAGACACAAGAGCATAAACTCCTATGAAGAACAATGTGCCATTCCTTCATTAAAGTTTGAAGAAAGTTGAATGGCTATTGAGAGGCCACACACAGATATGCAAAGGCATTTACAGAGAATCAAATGTATCACAGTATGGGAACAGTATGTACTGTGTCACTGCTGTGGTACTTCACCTAGAGCTACATGAAAGCTAAATTTCTTGATTGGCAGCCTCCTGTGACAATGTGCATGCCCTTAGGGAAGGTGACACAGCCAGCTGAAATTACAACATCCATCAGAGCATGAGAGAGGCGGGCAAAGAACACAAGCTGGGAGATTATTAGTAGTTAGATACCATAGACCATTCCCAGAGCCCCATTTCAAACTTTTGAATTTACTGACTGTCCTGAAATGAAGAACTAGCACTGTGTTTGGTCTGGATTGAAAATTCATCAGAAGTCTAGACTGTGGCTTCAGAAGTGTGCTTGATGAATCTCAGAACAAATGAACAATGTGAGGCAAACTATGTCTTTCAGATGTTTTTTCACAGTAAGTCATGATTCAAAAGATTAGCTATCTCAGTACTACTCAATTCTAGAACTCAAAGCACACACCTACCCTACACACTACCTAATCTCAGTTAATCCTTACATACTAAAGGACACACAGAAAGTGACTGACAGATGAGAATTTGCCCAGACAGGTTCTGAAAGCTCAGACTTGAGTCTTCCCCACTGTGGATGTCAGTGTCCCATCTCTCTATAGGGAGGTGGATATCTTAGAAGTCAGTTGGTTAA
Source organism: Onychomys torridus (assembly GCF_903995425.1). NCBI lineage: Eukaryota > Metazoa > Chordata > Mammalia > Rodentia > Cricetidae > Onychomys > Onychomys torridus. The sequence continues at coordinate 2,574 of NW_023412961.1, forward strand.
CTCTGTCTCCCTGCACAAGGGGACCCAGTGGACAGCCTCTTAAGGATTACTCACACTGTAGAGGAGGCACCTTGGCTGCAGAGCCCTCAGCCATGTGCTATCAGATGCATAGATATAAATGCTACAGTTATAAATAAGTTGGGAGTATGAGGTTGCCTAAGTCAGTTGCTCTGTGCTTTAGAGTCTCATGTTAATGGAAACAGCCATAAAGGGACAAAACATAGTCATCAGATTCACAAGCCATCTACACTGACAGAGAAGAACACCCAGAACCAGCAGAAAGGAGACAGTCTCAATTCAGGTCCACCAAATCTCACAGCTGTCAGGCTGAAGTGGTGACCTGTGTGCCATCAATGGCTGGTAACTCAGAAACCTCAGGGGTCATTGGAAGACTGCAGCACTTGGGGGCTCCTAAACTTCTAGTGGGACTGTGTTGTCAAGAGTAAGAACCTCAGGGTTTTCCAGGGTACTCTCCTTTTCCAATAATCACTGGCACATAACTAAAGGACTCCAGTGGATGTAAAACACAGTTATGGTACAGAAATTTCATTAATTCCACTGTGCCTCCTTCTGAGAAGTTCCCAGTTCTTGAGTCCTGGCTCTGGAAAGCTGAAGCCCACCACATCCAGAAAGCTCCCCAGCCACTTTCCAAAACTCACTGTGTCTTCCCCAGGACCATTTATTCCTCCATGTATTCCAGAGAGACCTAGGACCAGCTTCCTTCTGCCTCACTCTGCTCACTCCATGCGGTCCATTCCCTCTCCCAAACAGACCTCTGAGTATGCATAACATGTCTACAGTCAAAGCTTGTGGTCACAGAACAAATGTCCTCAAGGTAGACAGTGTTGCTACAACACTAACAACATCACTGGGGATTCCAAGAGCTGTTCAGGATATAATAGAATGCCCAGCAAAGGGTCTGCTGATGTCATGGGGCACAGCCTTTGCCTCCTTGCTAATGAGTTCTCCTTGAACTGACCAGAAGCTATGGTTTCCTTTCCAGGAGTCTCTCCTGTGACTCAGGGGAAGTCATTCAGATTCAGTCTTGATCATTGAAGAAAAGGGTTGTGTTCTGTGAAATAAGCAACCATTGGGGGAAGGCTAAGGTTAAGGAATTGTCACTATTCAGAATGTGTAAGTGAAAAGAGACTGTTATGAGACAATAACTGCTCTAGAATGTCCTCTTTATATGTCTGGTGTCTTAGCTAGCATTTTCCAGAACTAATACAATGATCATCTATTGAAAGTGTATTTGTATTTCAAAGAAAATACCAAAGCCAAAACAGTCATAATGCAAAATGTCCAAGAAATCTGAGAAACATGAAAAGACCAAATCTAAGAATAATAAGGACAGAGGACAGAGAAAAATACCAACTGGCATAGAAATACCAAAAGGTACAGGAAAATATATTCAACTAGTTCACAGAAGAAAACATTCCAAATGCCTATGAAGATACAAGAAGCCTATAGAACACCAAACAGACTAGACCCCCCAAAAGAAGTCCCCTCACCACATAATAATTACACAACTAAATGTACAGAATAAAGAAATAATATTAAGAACAGCAAAGGAAAAATGCCAAGTGACTTATGAAGGCAAACCAATCAAAATTACACCCAATTTCTCAATGGAGACTTGGAAAGCCAGAAGGATCTGGACAGATGTAATGCAGACACTAAGAGACCAGGGATGCCAGCCTAGACTAATATAACATGCAAAACTTTCAATCATCATAGACAGAGTGAAGAAGACATTCCAACACAAAACCTGATTCAAACAATACTTACCTACAAACCCAGCCCTACAGAAAGCACTAGAAGGAAAATTCCAACCTAAGGAAGTCACATACACCCAAGAAATCACAGGCAAACAGATAACCCCACAGCAGTAAACCCCAAAGAAGAGAAGCACACACACACACACACACACACACACACACACACACACACACACACACACACTATGCACCGAAAGATAGCAGGAACTAACAATCACTGGTCATTCATATCCCTTAATATCAATTGACTTAATTCACCTATAAAAAGACACATGCTGACAGAATGGGAGATAAGTGTCTCTGCCAGCTGACTTCCTCTGTGCCTTTAGCATCTGCTTCAGGTAACTAAGGAGAGAGCCTCCTCAGGCTTATAAATAACTCTATGCACTGCATTCAACTTGGCTGCAGAGTTCACTGGTCTGTTGCTATCAAAGCCAATATAAAGTTGACACAGTCCTCAAGTACTCAGGTCATACAAGGTCCATAAATATACTGACGGGTAACTCTAAGCACATGGTAAAAATGGAGAAGCCACACAGTGACAGAAAATGCTCACCATCCTCACTAAGACTCCTCAGTGACAAAGGACAATACACAGAGCTGGTGGGAAGTAAATAAATGAAGCCACAGAGAAAAAAGTACATTGATGACATGCCTTTTTCTGGGCACACTTCACTTGAACCTCCTACCATACATCTGGTCTTTTTGGTCCCTTCTCAACCTGTACCCTCTTGTATGATGGAAAGCCAAGAGCTCCCAGCACAACAGCTTAGGACTTACTTACTCCTGATTTCTGGGACAGACAAATTACTCATCTAGAATCCTTCAATTTTAGGAGCCATGACAAGCAGAGAAGTCTTGGTGGTTCCCAGAGATTCCTATCTCCTGTTACTAGAAGATGCACTACAAGCCCATGTCCTTCAGGAAGATGCCAATTTTCTGCCCAGAACTTACTGTGCCATCTTCTGGACCATCTCTTTCTTGACATTTTACATGGAGGTTGAAGGTCTGCTCATGTCTTCCTCTCTCCAGTCTCTGTTCCCTCTCCTTTGTCTTTACCCAGTAAAGTCCTGAGTCTTCTCAACATGTCCATGGCTGAACTGCAAGGGCAGTGAACCAACTATCCAAAGGCAGTTGGTGTTGCTACAACACAGATGACATCAGAAAACATTCTAAGTCTCTAGGATACAATAGAATGTCCAGGGAAGAGACCCTTCATGTCATGGGAAACTGACATTGCCTGCTTGCTAAGCAGCTCTCCTCATAACTCACCAGAAGTAAGGTTTCCCTTTCGAGGAATCTCTCCTGGGATTCAAGGGAAATCCTTCAGTACCCTTGAATTCTTTGAATGTTTGGAAATGCCTCCGTACTTCCATGTTGGAAAGTGAGTGTTCATCTCCTACTGAAGCATAGAAATTTATGTGAAGTATGATTCTCCACAAGTACCTGCATCTCCTTATTACCAAGAAGTAATGGACTTCATGATAATGGTAAGGACAGTTTTTCTGAGCAAGGGACATCGAGGTCCTGATGGGAAAAAGTACAGAGATAATCAGCCAAACTTGTGGAAATGCATGAATTGTGGACCAGTAGCTGTGGAGTCCCCAGGAGTCTTCACCCAGTGACTGATGCAAGCATTGCAAAGATCAACAGCTGGGGGCCAGGCCAAGCTCCAGGAGTCCAATTGATGAGAGAGAGGAGAGATTCTATGAGCAAGGGATATTGAGATCAAGGTGGGAAAATGTATAGATACAGACAGCCAAACTAGTTGGAAAACAAGAACTGTGGACCAATAGTAGTGGAGAACCCATGTTACAGGAATAGGCACTCTGGTTATCTGAGATAGTCATTTGGCTTGAACTGGCTGGTGGGCCACAAGGCAGTGTAATTAGGATCCATCCCTGGTTCCTGAGTCAGAGTTTGGATCCTAGTGCCTATGGTGGGACATTTTTGTAGCCTTGGAGCAAGGAGGAGTGTCTTTGACTGCCTCAACTGAATGTACCAGGCTCTGCTGACTCCCCTTGGAGGAGGAGGGAAGGGAAGGTAAGTTGTTGGGACTAAAACTGGGGTATGGAGGAGGGAGGAGAGGAGGAATCTGTGGTTGCTTGGCAAAAGGAATAGAAAATTTAATAAAATTAAAAATAAACAACTTTCTAGTATGGATCCTAGAGAAATTACTGCCAGAAGATAATATGCAGCTTATTTGATTTGAATTGATGACCACTGGCAAACTGCATTAGCAAGTTACACAGGATCTATAGATAATCACTACCCAGTACATCACCTGTTAAGAGGTTTTGAAAATACTCAATGGTTTTGACCTAAAATTACATCTAAAAACCTTAATAGAGTTTGCTCATAGAGATTTTACAGATTGTTATTCAAAAAGACAAGGAGCATATATTTTATACGCAAATCCCCACATTCCACAAAATGGATAGTACCTTTCCCTGACTGTACAACTCAAGGTTCAAAACTTAATATATTCCATCAGTTTTTATTAGACTTTGCTCAGTCATGTTTTTTTTTTTAAACTCACCATGTTCCCATGCCATTCTGGCTATCCCATGTCCCCATGCCAAACAGATCTGGCTGACTCATTCAGCTCATACATTAAGCATAACTGGACTCTAATAGAGTTAAGTCAGAGCTGGATATCATTGGCTGGGGTTTACATTAGAAATAAACCAGGGCTGCAAATAAGGCTCAGCCTTTAAGTAACTGGTGCTTTCCAGAGAGCACGGATTTAATCCCTGTCTCCCAAACTGGAGCTAAATATAGTTTTTAATTCCAATTCCCAGATATCTGACACCTTCACACAGATATATATTGAGGCAAAATGCCAACACAAGGCCCCAGGAGTCCAATTGGTGAGAAAGAGGAGGGAATGTAAGAGTGTGAATTGTTGAGACCAAGATTGGAAAAAGCCAAACTATTGGAAACATATGAATTATGAACCAAAAGCTGTGGAGCCCTCAACTGGATCAGGCCTTCTAGATAAGTGAGACAATTGAATAGGTCGAACTGTTTGGGAAGCACCCTGGCATTTGGACCCGGACCTATCCTTAGTGCATGAGCTGGGTGTTTGGAAGCTGGGACTTATGTGGGGACATGCTGCTCAGCCTGAAAGGAGGGGACTGGACCTGTCTGTACTGAATCTACCAGCTTGAGCTCAATCTTTGCCCTGGAGGAGAAGGGAATGTGGGGAAGGTGCTGTGGGAAAGGCCCTTCTGACACTGGGGTCTCCATCTACGCTGGGTTTGTTTCATTTCACTTGCTGTTTGTCTCCCCAGGGAGTTATAAGCAATATGAGGTTTGATTTGTTGTATAGTGTTCATCCTCAATGCTAACACAGGACCGCTGTACAGTAAGCACATTAAACATGCAAGTCAGAAGTAGGACATGGTGGCCCATGCCTTTGATCCCAGCTCTCAGAAGGCAGAGGTAGGTTGATGTCTTTGAGTTTGAGGCCTAATTGTCTACTGAGTCCAGGACATCCAGAGCCTCACAGTAGGACACTATCTCCAAAAACAAACAAAGAAAAAGTGGGTTTGAGAGTTGGATCAACACTTAAGAACACTGGCTTCTGTTGTGGAGGATGAGGGTTTAAGTCCCAGCCACCATACTGAGGCTCAAACACATTCTTCCAGCCTCCTCAGGCACCAGGAACATATGCAGTGCTCAAACATTCCTGCAGGAAAAACACACATATACATAAAATAATGAAATAAATATTTAAACAGAGAAAAAAATAATTAAAATAAGATACAAATGCAAGTCAGGGGCTTATGAAATGGCTCAGCTGGTAAAGGCTTATTGTACAGACGTGGACACATAACTTCAATGCCCAGCATTTTCTTAAATGTGGAGCAAAAACAAAAATGATGCTGAACAAGTTGTCTTGTGACCTCCACACGTGCTCATACACTGAATGAAAATTTGTGAAAATAAAACAGAGAAAAGAAATTTTCAAAAAGGTATAGAAAAGAACTGTCAAATCAGATTGGAGGTATGGCTCTGTGATAGAGTACATGGAAGGGCCTATTTCTATTATTGGCACCAAAAATAAAACACACTAAATATGTGGAAGTAAGTGAATTCAAGTTCTAATTTCCCCTGAATTTAGCATCAAGGTGAGGGTCTTGGAGACCAGCAGACCTGCCTGGAATCCCTTAACTCCAAGGTCACTGTGACATTGTCCCTCACCTGACCTGGAGCTGGGGGGGGCACTTTGCTACAGAATCCCCCTAATCAAGGACTAAGAAAGCAAAGCCTCTTGTCTTTGAACTTTTCATAAGGCGCCATTACAATTTTGTAAGACCGGGGGCTATTTTATATCTTTTTTCTTCCTTCCTTCCTTCCTTCCTTCCTTCCTTCCTTCCTTCCTTCCTTCCTCTTCCTTCCTTTCTTTCTTCTTCTTCTTTCTTTCTCTCCTTTTCTGTCTCACTCTACTTCTCCCAATTGACAAGCACAAAGCAAAAATTGCTCTATTTGCCCAAGTAGATTGTTTTGTAATTGTTGGGGAAGCAAATACCAGGGATAGGAAAAGTCTGGGTATTGACTGGGGGTCCAGATGCAATGGCACCTCATACGTGTTATTGGAAGTGTTTTGGGTTTCTTTCACGCTATTGGTGGCCAGGACTGCCTGCAGGTTGTCGCCTTCTACCAGAATCTTGAACTTCTCTTTCCTCTGTGTTTGTGGATATGGATGACAGCTCTGGACATCCCAGAATGCTCTATACCACCACCCACATTCAACACAGAATCCTTAAGATGCTCAGCCTCTAGTTCCCTACTGAGAGGCTCAGAAACAGTCCTGAAGAATTGGCTGGTAACCTAGTTTATGCCATTCTCAGCCCATTTATCACCACAGTGTGTGTGCTCTAGGAGGGCCTAGGTACTGCTTGGGGTTAGGGGAAAATGGTTCAGAGGACTGTGCCCCAACCTACAGTCAGCTTGGAGAAAGAGCAGAAAAGAGACTAACAGCTTGGGCTTTTTGATTGTCTTAGCTCAGGAAACTTTATAGATTAGAAATCTGACATCCTGATGAAATGTTTTCCAGTTTTCTATAAATGTAGGATTGAAGGTTTGTTATCTGCAGAGCCAGAGCCTGGCACCTCATAGACTACATATTCTTCCTGCCTCTGTCCCTCTCCCTAGTCCCTGATCCTGAAGGAGGCATCAGTGATCCAGAACCACCTTGGCAGTACCTGCCTCTAAGAGTTGGATAAGAGCAACAGCCCACACACTGGCCCCAGGGGTGAGCTAAGCCCTCAGGGTTGGCTGTTTGTGAACCCTGCCAGGTGCTTGGCTCTAGAACGTGTCTTTGGTGGTTGTAATTTCATAGAAGTTCTTCATTTCTTTAAGTGCTTGTCTCTAAATCATAGAAGACTGAGCTTTGGTTTGACTGGGTGGTAGCAGTTTAAGTCTTTTGGACAGAATGATTTGCAATGTGGCTGAGTTCCAGAGTTTGAAGGTGATTTGACCAAATTAATGTTAATAAACGAAAGCTCATTTTAAATTGGATTTCTAATTGGATTGTTCAGTATTTTGATGTCTAGTTTCTTAAGTTCTTTATATATTTTGGAGATCAGCTCTCTGTCAGATGTGGGGTTGGTGAAGATCTTTTCCCATTCTGTAGGCTGTATTTTTGTCGTATTTACTGTGTCCTTTGCCTTCCAGAAGTTTCTCAGTTTTAGGAGGTCCCATTTATTAATTGTTGCTCTTAGTGTTTGTGCTACTGGTGTTATATTTAGGAAGCGGTCTCCTGTGCCAATGTGTTCCAGGCTACCTCCCACTTCCTCTTCTATCAGCTTCAGTGTAACTGGGTTTATATTGAGGTCTTTGATCCACTTGGACTTGAGTCTTGTGAATGGTGACAGATATGGATCTCTTTGCAATCTTCTACATGTTGCCATTCAGTTATGCCAGAACCATTTGTTGAAGATGCTTTCTTTTTTTCCATTGTATATTGTTGTCTTCTTTGTCAAAAATCAGGTGTTCATAGGTGTGCATATTATATCAGGGTCTTTAATTTGACTCCATTAGTCTACATTTCCATTTTATGCTAATACCAAGCTGTTTCTATTACTATAGCTCTATAGTAGAGGTTGAGGTACAGGGTGGTGATGCCTCCAGAGGTTGATTTATTGTACAGAATTGTTTTAGCTATCCTGGGTTTTCTTTGTCCATATGAACTTTAAACCAACAGCTGTGGAGCCAGCATGGGACTGTATTATGCCCTCTATACAAGCAAGATGGTTGTGTAGCTTGTTCTGCTTATGGGGCTACTGGCAGTAGGATCAGGATCCATCCCTGGTGTGAACTGGCTTTTTGGAGCCCATTATCCATGGTGGGACACCTTGTACAGCCTTGATGCAGGGGGAAAGGATTGGACCTCCTTCAACTGAATGTACCTGGCTTTGTTGACTACCCATGGGAGGCCTTACCTATTTGGAGGTGGAAATGTGGGGGGCTCCATGGCGGGAAGGATGGGATGGAGCAAGAGGAGGAATAAAAGGAGGGATCTGTGGATGGTATATAAGTGAATAAAAACTCTTAATAAAGAGATAAAACAAAAAAATATATAAAACAACTGAGAATATTCAATAATAGATTTAGTGAAGTAACAATCTATTTTCTTTGGCAGGCAGATTTTAGTTTCCTATCCTATGTTCTTCATTCACAAAATATTGATTTTGTGTTTTCATTTGATGTATTTATTTATTATCTATCATCTATCTATCTATCTATCTATCATCTATCCATCTATCTATCCTATCTATCTATCTATCTATCTATCTATCTATCTATCTATCTATCTATCTATCTATCTGCCTTGAGATAAGAAAGTGCAGCATTTCACTGTTGTTTTGAGAAATCCACCAGGAAGGAGATTTTTTTTCTTTTTTTTCCATTAGCGTGCGCAGGTTCCAGAAGGTGGCGGTGTAGCGGGAGGTCTCAAAGCGCATGTGCGAAGCCTCTCTGGACAGACCCCTGTGGCAGAAGAGGAAGCAGCACATGTAGTGCTCTATGGTGGCCAAGGGACAGCTGCTGCTCTCTGAGCTCTAAATCCAGAAGCGCCAGGAAGCTGCAGCGACAGTGTTTCTGTAGTCGGATCCTGGGGAAGGGCGCCCTGCAGCCGGCACCATGGTGAAGGAGCAGTTCCCAGAGACGGATGTAGATAAGAAAATGTAAGACATGGCCAGCGGCCGAGACTGGGGTCCCGGGTCCCAGAGGGTTCCACATGAGGGACAGTTGGGAAGAGAGCAAAGAGAGAAGAAGCTTCAGGATGGGATTTCAGATCTTATGGGGTCCCTGAACTGTGGCAGAGAAAGTGACATGGGCCGAGCAGTGTCTGAACCAGCATCCTGAGCCAAGGTGCCACCTCCCGAAGCCCCGCGCTGACTCCTCTCAGGGACTTTCCCCTGGCACGAGGAGACAGTGTGTGCTGACCCAAGGTTGTCAGCCAGAAAGTGGGTTCACAGCAGCTAGGTGGCAGGCTGAGGTTTTGGTACGCAGAAATTAACTTGCTAAAAATGTGAATTGTGTACCATAAAAAGCCCTTTGCAAAGCTACAGTGTGTCAGTTGGACAGAGGCTGACTTCCCTACAGGCTAAAATTCAACCTAGAGTGCACCTGCTTCTTCTAAGTGAAAGAAATCCTCCCTCAGGAGATCTTTCCTCAAGAGAGACCCCAAACCCAAGGAACACGCCGAGACCACAGATCAGATGCAAACAGCAAGAGGGTTTATTCAAATGCGCAGGTACCTGGGGCGAGACAGTCTCCGGGAAGACTTGCGCGCCTTCCTAGGGGAAGGGGGACTTTTTATAGAGTCCTAGGGGCAGAAGCACGGTTACAGAAGCGAGAAGCATAGTTACAGGGTCCACATTGGTTAATTCAAATAAGGCCAGGGTGAACTTGGGGACTATCTTTAATGTCCAGAAATGTGCAGCTGTTTGTTCTCCAAGGCCAGGTAGCCAATTATAGATATCTTGTTCTGACTCAAGGTTTTTTCCTCCCAAGACCGGGTGTTTGATATCTCCTGCTTTGACTCAAGGTTACTCTCCCAATTATTTCTCTCAAGGCCGTTTCTTAGGCTAAGTTACTGAGATGAGAGGGCATTTCATTCCCCCATTTTCTTTTGCTATAAATGGAATCTTTCATTTTAGGATGGAGAATAAGGGGTCAGCTCCATCTCTGGTTGTCGGAGCCTCTGATATTGCTGGGTTAGGACCAAAGCCTGGACAACAGAAATCCTATCCTTGACAAATTGTACCAATCTGTTGAAGATACATGTCCCAAATAATAAAATGAGCAGGAGGATGATCAGGGGGCCCATGATGGTGGAGACAGGGGTGGTAAACCAGGGTGACCTTTGGAACCATCCTTCAAACCATCCCTGTTGTGACTCGAATAGTTGTTGTCTCTGTTTTAATCTTTCTCTCAATTTAGCCATGTTATCCCTGACTACTCCAGTATGATCTGCATAGAAGCAACATTCTTCTTTAAGGGCCGCACATAGGCCACCTTCTTGTAGGAAGAGGATGTCTAATCCCCTCCTGTTTTGTAAAACAACCTCAGATAGCGATGTAAGGGATTTTTCCAGGGCACTTATGGATTCCTCTAGGGCCTGGATGTCAGTGTGCATAGCCATCTGTAGTTGTTTGAATTGTGTAGTTTCCATGAGTGCCGCAGTGCCAGTTCCAATGCCCACGGCCATACCCCCCACAGTTAATCCCCCCAGCAGTAAGGCTATGGTCATAGTCATTGGTTCTCGAGGGAACCTGTGTCGTTCCTCATAATAGGTAAATACATATTCGGGGTTATGATAAACAATTTTGGGCCATAATTCTATCAGTATACAATAATCAGAGGTCAGATTAAGTATTGCCATTGAAATACATGGAGTCAACCCAGTGCTGCAGGCCCAATAGGTTCCAGTGGGGCCTCCCAGGTAGTAGGAGCCCCCGGTCATCTGTTGGGTGGTATTGCATAGGAACTGGTGAGACCTGGGCATCTTTCCTATGCATAATCCTTGTCCTGCAACTTCGGATAGGGTCAGCCTATGTTGAGGGGTGCGGGTGCATTCTGTGGATGGGGTAGTATGGTTAGTGAATTTCCCCGTAACAGCAACCCCTTCGTAATAAGTGGGACTTGAAATTAGGCAAAGCCAGCAGCTTCTGGTTTTGTTTGGGGCAGTGAGTTTGAGGGTTAGATATGCTCCTTGGATTAATTCTAGGAGCCTATCCCCAGTGCCTGGTCTTACAAGGGAAGCAGTGGTGGCCAGGCTAACTGTAGGAGACATTGTAGTAGAAAGGTGGGGGAGCTTGGCTGGGGCCCTCTCCGGTTGCGAGGGTGACTTCTGTTCTGGGAGAACAGGGTTGGGGCCCACATGAACGTTAACTGATTCTATGTTTTGCTTTATTTGGAAAGTAAATCCCTTGTCTGCTCCTGTCATATAGAACCTAACTCCCCAAGATCGCCCATCAGTCCATGAAGAGAACTTTGTGCCCTTCGGGGTGAAGGAAATGTTTAGTGAATCTTCTCCCTTCCAACTTCGTCCCATCCTGATGAGATCCCAACTGGAACTAGGCTCCCAGTATGCATCCCCGGTCGTTTCGCATCCCCATTTTGTACAATATAGAGATTCTAGTCCCCCACATTTGTAAGCCGTATTCCAATCTCTTCCGTCCCTAGGGCATACATATAGCTGGGTCTGCTGCAGCTTTCTATAGGCTGACTGTGTTCGGCAGCCAGGCGAGTCGGGTATATAGTGCCCTTGGGTTCTATCCCCAGTCTGTATGGCCCGCTTCTTCCGGAACATAATATTGTTGTGGTCTGAATCTAGGACAGGGGGCCTATTAGTGTGGGTGTACTCGGGGATATCCCAGGTATCCAGCCTAGCGATTAGATCACATATCTTGGGAGTCAAGAAGGGCCATCATGTGTTAGGGGCGTGTTGAGCAGTCGTGGACCAGACCTTGTCTCCAGTCTGAGGAATGATCTGCCAGGTAATTTTTTTAACCAGGTGGGGGCTCTCTGGTGATGCCCCTACTAACGTTAGAAGGGCTATCAGAGGGATTAGGGGGACCCACGGGTAAGTCTTATCATTAGTGGGTTTGGAGAGCGTTGAATTTTTCCATGTAGACGTCTTGATGCTCTCGGCTTCGTCGGGTTCTTTGGCGGCCTTCACATGTGACGCGTGAACCCACGCTGCTATCCCGTCAACCTTGAGTGCAGTGGGAGTAGTTAGCAAGACAGTGTATGGTCCTTTCCACCTCGGCTCTAGGTTCTTGGATTGGTGGCGTCGGACCCAGACCGAGTCCGCAATCTTGAATGGGTGAGGCACCACCGGGCAGTTCAGTTGCTCCCGGTAGGCATCAGCCAGGGGTTTCCACACCGTCTTTTGTACCAGTTGGAGGGCTTGAAGGTGCGCCTCCAGGGTAGGGCTAGTGGCAAAAGAAGAGATATCAGGGTGAAGGAAGTTTATTATTGGTGGGGGAGTCCCATATAAAATCTCAAACGGGGTTAGGCCGTGAGGCCCAGGAGTATTCCAGGCTCGGTAAAGGGCTAGTGGGAGTAGGAGCACCCAATCTTTAGTGCCAGTTGCGAGCGTTAATTTGGTTAAAGTCTCCTTAATGGTTCTATTCATGCGTTCTACCTGTCCTGAGCTCTGGGGGCGGTATGCACAATGGAGTTTCCAATCGATCCCCAATAGCCTGGCCACCTTCTGACTTACCTGGGAGATGAAGGCGGGCCCATTGTCTGACCCCAATATCTGGGGCATTCCATACCTGGGAAAGATGTCATCCAGGAGTTTCTTGGTTACCATGGTAGCAGTTTCTTTCTTGGTAGGGAAGGCCTCCGTCCATCCTGAAAAAGTGTCTATAAAAACCAGAAGGTATCTGTATCCATATAGCCCGGGGTTTTACCTCAGTGAAGTCAAGTTCCCAATGGACTCCAGGGCGGTGGCCTCGCAGGCGGCTTCCTCTGTTCAGATGGGTTTTTCCTGGGTTGACTTGGGCACAAGCAGGGCAGCTGGAAGTCACCTGTTGGAGGACCTGTTCCTGATTCAATAATACAGTGTCCGAAGTCTCATCAGCCAGAAGGGCCTTCATCTTGTTTTTGCTTAAGTGGGTTAGCACGTGGAGGAACTTGAGCATGTATTTAGTGTGGGAAGTTGGCATAACTAATTTGTCATCTATGATGTAAGCTTGTCGTTCGGGGCTCCATTCCGCCCCCATTTTCTTTGCTAGTTCCTGGTCCTCCGGGCTGTAGGGCATGGGGTCCCTGGGGGAGCCGAGTCCAGGTCAACTGTCCTGAAAGTCCCATTTCTGTGTCTCTCCATTCAAAAGCGAATAGCAACTGGCTCTGGGGATGTAATCTCAAACAGAAGAAGGCATCCTTTAAGTCCAGTACCGTGTACCAAATATGGGTTGGTGGAAGAGTGCTGAGGAGGTTATAGGGGTTTGGCACCGTGGGGTGTATATCCTCAACCCGTTTATTAACCTCCCTCAGGTCTTGAACCGGTCTGTAATCCCCTGTCCCAGGTTTTTTTATCGGCAGGAGGGGGGTATTCCAAGGGGATCGACAGGGCACAAGTACCCCCTGGTCCAGGAGCCTCCGGATGTGTGGTTTAATACCTTCGTGGGCTTCCCGGGACATGGGATACCGTTTGATTGAAACATGAGTGGCGGAGGCTTTTAATTGAATAACAAGGGGGGGTTGGTCGCGAGCCAGCCCCAAGCCACCAGTCTCTGCCCATGCTGAGGGGAATTCTCTCAACCAGCCCTGTATCCCTTCTGATGGCTCCTTAGAGGATTCGGATTCAAAGAGGCGGTATTCCTCTTACAGTCTTAGGGCTAGGACTTGTAGGGGGGTCCCTTTGGGCCCTGTAACAGTCGACCCCTTGTCATCAAAATAGATCTGAGCCTTGAGCTTAGTCAACAGGTCTCGGCCCAATAATGGGTGAGGGCAATCAGGTATATGCAGAAAAGAGTGAGTTACCTGTCCAGATGCCAGCTGAACCTTTCTTTCGGTGGTCCATTGATATCTCCTGCTACCCGTGGCCCCCTGGACCAAAGCTGTGCGGTCACTGAGAGAGCCTCCGGTATGGGTCAGGACTGAATGTTGAGCTCCGGTGTCCATCAGGAAGGTCATTGGCTGCCCCCCGATCTTGAGAGTTATCCTAGGCTCGGGGGGGGGCTCCTGGCCTTGACCTCCCTAATCTTCCAGATTGAGGAGGTCCGTGGCTCCTGTCTTAGTTTTTCCAGGCCCTCGAGGTTTCTTTGGGCAGTCACGAGCCCAATGTCCTCTCGCTTTACAGTAGGCACATTGGTCTTTGTCAAGGGGTGTCCTTCTTTGCTCTCCCTTCCTAACTCCCTCTCTGACCTGTCCCTGAGACATTACAGCGGCCAGGACTTTATTTATTTCCCTATGACGTTTCTTATCTCTCTCTTCCTGTCTCTGCCACATTCTCTCCTTCCGCTCTTCGGGAGTTTCATTTTTATTAAAAGCTTTTTCTGCCTCCTTCAATAAATCTGACAAACTGAACGAATTCAATCCCTCTAGCCTCTGTAACTTGGCCCTTATATCTGGACTCGACTGATAGATGAAAGACAAGATGATGCTTGGCACCTGTCCTGGATCTTCCGGATCATATGGGGTATACATTCTATAGGCCTCCTTAAGTCTTTCCAGGAATGCTGCCGGCATTTCATCTCTTCCCTGGACCCATATTCCTAACCTGAGCCAAATTGGTGGGGCGCCTAGCAGCCCCCCGGAGACCCGCTAAGAGCAACTGGTGAAAGAGACGTAGGTGCTCCCTACCCTCTGGGGTCATGAAGTCCCAGTTCGGGCAGGTGAGGGGAAAGGCTGCATCAATAACATTAGAAGTTGGGTGGGTCTTCCATTGTCTCCAGGAACCTGCTTCCGGGCTTCTAAGAAGACCCGCTGCTTCTCCTCCATTGTCAGGAGGGTTTGCAGTAACTGCTGACAGTTATCCCATGTAGGCTGGTGGGTCATTAAAATGGATTCAATCAAGTTAGTCAAGGCAACAGGGTCCTTAGAGAATGGGGGATTATGCTGTTTCCAATTGTAGAGATCAGAGGCCAAAAACGGCCAGTACTGAAGCTGGTGACTGGGGCCTTCCCTGAGGGGAAAGGCCCTGGATACTTTGGCTGGTTCATCGTGCTTTCCTCGTAGGCGACCAGCAATTGGGGAGGGCTGTCCCTGTAGAGGATATTCGGGGACTGAGCCGCTGCCGCCGCGGCTGGCCCATCTCT
>NW_023412962.1:0-12035 GCF_903995425.1 Onychomys torridus
ATTGTTCATATATATGGACCATATCTTGTTCTTCTATTGTATAAATGTAACGATTGTTTTTGCACTGTGCTCTTTAGATAAAGTGTGAGAAGTACTTTGGGTTTTGAACTGTGAATTCATTTGAGGCCCACATTATGCGGTTTATGAGAATTGACTCTTTGTTGTAGGAGACAAGATTCTTAGTTTAATCGTTTTCCGTGAAGCGGATTAGCCCAGTGTTTTATCGTGGACACCCTCTGTTTTTGACGCTGTTTTTTCGGGTCCTCTATTTCAGAGGTGAGCCAAGCCGCAAAGAACCTCGTGTTTTCCTTTTCTACGGATAGTTCATTGCTTATCGAATCGATAAACCAGCTCCGTTAGTTCTATGCTCTTTGTTCTATTTTGAAAGCGTTTGTTTGTGAACTGTGTATTATTGAGGTAGCAATTCTTGTGTTTTCAGAATGCTTTGCTTTTGGAGAGGTCCTGGATTCTTAATCGTTTATTGAGGGATTTGACCGTGTTGTATCTGGCAATTGTTTGATGCCAGATTCTTTCTTTCATGTCTCATTACGCAGATTCAGCCGAAGACTGTGTTTCTATCATGGAACTACCTGTTCCAATCTGCTTATGAACTGATACAACCGCTTTCTCTTAGATAATGCTCTTCAGTTACGTGGTTGCTATGTTCCGTGACTGTTGGTAATGATTTTAGCCCCAAATTCGTGGGTTTCCAGGAATGTCTTTTCTGTAGGGAGAACGATCCTTTGGGTCGTTTACTCCCGTTTTGAAGGGATTCGACGTGTTTATCATGACACTCCTGTTTTATGCGAGTTTTTTCGTGTCTCCAATACAGAAATCCAGCCAGAAAAAGACTGGTGTTTCCTTTCGGATATCTGTTAAACTTGTTATGTGTAAGTCTTCTATAATGTTTCCCAGTACGTTGAAGTACGATATTGGTATCTTTTGAACCTGTGTAAATTGTTTTCCCAATTCGTGGGTTTTCAGGTGTTTCTTTTGTAGGAGACAGTCTGGGGTTTCACTCGTTTTGAGGAAATTCGAAGTGTTTCCTCATGACCTCTGTTTTTGAGACGCTTTCTTCTTTCGCGTCCCTTTACAGAAGATGGTAGCCAGAAACCGACTTTTTCTCTAATACGGCGGACCATATCTGTTAACCCTCTGTTTGGAATGATGCAAGCTCTGTTAATACCGCTCTTTAGTTATTTGTGTGAAGGCGTTGGTTTGTGACTGCATATTCATTTTGAGGGGCCATACTTGGGTTTTTAGACATTACTTGTTGTAGGAGAAATGCTCTTAGGTTCTAATCGTTTGGGGCCAATTCCGACGTGTTCTCATTCTGAACACTTGTTTATAGCAGAAGTGCATTCTTTCGGTCCTTCATCCGCAAGATGGAACAGTCCCAGGAAAAAGGATCGGTTTCTTTATACTGGATATCTGTTACTTGCTTATGTGTACAACCCAGCTTTGTTATAATGCTCTTTTGTTATAGTGAGAATTTTGGGTTTGTATTGAATTATTTGGCAAATTCCTGGGATTCGGAATGGTCGTTGTTGTAGGAGAACGGTGGTTTTAATTTTCTGAGGGATTCAGACGTGTTCTCTAGGATGAACAATTTGGTTTTTTCTAAGAGCTGTTTTTTCGCGTCTCCTATGAGTTTCCGCCCTGTATGAATGTGTTTACCTATTACGGCTCTCTCTTTCACTTGGCTACTGAAAATTCAAACCCCGTTTGCTACATAATGCTCTTTAGGTTAAATAGTGAGAAGTGTAGGGTTTGTGAATGTGTATTTGTTTGAGCCCACTTCTTGGGTTTACCAACGGAGCCTTTGCTTGAGGAGAACATGTCCTTGTGGTTTATCAGTTTCCCGGAAGGGCTTTCGACCGTGTTTTATAATGAAACTCACTTGTTTTATTCAACCCAACCTGCCTAAATCGCAATCACCATCTTGAGCGTGAGCAAGCCCAAGAAAAAGAACTTGTGTTTCCTATCCATATAGGGCATTGTAGGTCAATCTGTCATGACTTGATATCAGCACAGTCTGGTTAATGAAATGCTCTTTTGTGTCAATAGTAGAGGCGTTGTGTTTGTGCTGTGTAATTTTTTGGCAGGGCAATTATTCGGTTTACAGGAAATGGACTCTTGCCTTGTTGGACGTCCTGGATTAAAGTTTGAGGGATTCGAGTTTTATCCTGAACCCTGTTTTAAGCACGCGCATTGTCTTCTTTCCGCGCTCCTAGGAGGAATGAGCAGCCCGAAAAAAGATGGTTTCCGATTATATGGCCATATTAGTTCACTTGCTTCTGGCTGTAAAAACAGTCCTGTTTAATGTCTTCGTTATAGTGAACGCATTTGGTTGTGACTGTGTAATATTTTGCGCCAATTACTGGGTTTCGCTTATTAGAATGTCTGTTTACTCAGTTTATGAAATTTATTTAGGACACGGTCTGTTTAATGTCTGTCGTTAATGTGAGACCATTGGGCGTGAATGTGTATTCATTTGCCCATTCCCAGTGGTTTACGATGGACCTGCTTGTAGGGGCAGTGCTGATGGGGGTTTATCCGTTTGGGGATCGACAGTGCCTTTTATTCCCCAAACTATTGTTTGACGCAGAAGATGCTGTTCTTGGGTCTCCATCGCCCAGACACTGGCCGCGGAAGCATTGTGTTTTACTATCTAGGGACATATCTAGTTCAATTTGCCTTATGAACTGTTGGACCAAGTCTGTTAATAATGTTTATGTTCTTCTATGTTTGTGAGAAAAGTTTGGGGGTTGTGCCCGTGTTTATTTGATCCGGATCATGGGCCTTTTCCAGAAATGATTTGCTATGTAGGAAGACAGGTCCTGTGTTTAATCGTTTCTGAGGGAATTCACCCAGTGTTTCATTGGAAAAACCATGTTTTTACGCCAAGAAGCAGTCTTCTTCAGTGTCTTATCACCCGAAAGATGAGTAAGCCCGAAAAGTCTGTGTTCTATCATCAGAAATTTATCTAGTTCAACTCTGCTAGGAATCTGCAACACCACAGCTCCTGTTTATACATCTCTGTTAGTTATAGTGAGAAGCGTTGGAGTTTCGGAAAGAGTGTATTATTTCCAGCGCAAATTTAGTGTTTACCGAAATGAATTGTTGTAGGGGGGACATATCTGGCATTTTATCGCTGCATGCAGGGAATTCGCCGTTGTCTCTTCAGGTAACAGATCGTTGTTTTCACGCAGAAGCATTGGCTCTTCCTTGCCCGGTCTCCACGTCACAATTAACTGGAGCAAAAAAGAACTGTGTTTCCTAATTTACGGCAATATAGTTCCTCTGTGCTTGACTGAAACGACACAGCTCCTGTTCACTATATAGTCTTTTACGTATATGTGAGATGCGCTTGGTTTCGCGTAACTGTGTAATGTTTTTGAGGGAATTCATGGGTTTCCAGAAATGAATCTTGCTATGTAGGAAGACAACGATCCTGTGCATTTAACTCGTTATGAAGGGTTAGATGTCTGTGTACATAAGTTGAGCTATTAATTTCAGGGTGTGACCAGGAATGGCTTCTTGCTTGTAGGACACAGATCTGTGTGTTGTAACTCTGTTTACTGAAGGGAAATTGACCTGTGTTTCATCGCATGGAAACACTCTATTTTAACGCAAAAAACTCATGCGTCTACTTTTCCAGCATTCTCATCAGCAGAACCATGAGCAAGCCACAAAACGACCTGTCTTCTCTCATCGGCCTATATGTCTGTTTTATGATCTTGAAATCTAACAGCTCTACGTTACTATATGTGCTCTTTAGTTAATTTGAGAACGCTTTGGGTTTGTGAAACTGTTATTTTTGGGCCGCACTTTCTCTTCGTTTCTCGAATGACTCTTGTCTTGAAGCTAGCGATCCAGGATCTTAATCAATTTATGAGGGAAATCGACCAGTGTTCTTCTCATGAACCCCTGATCTTTACGAAAGAGCGCTCTTCTTTCAAGCGTCCAAATACCAGCAAGGAACCAGGGCCAGCCAGAAACAGAGACTATTTCCTAGTCATACGGACATATTCTAGTTCACTCATTATCGACAATTTAGAAACACAGCTCCTGCTGTTAAATAATGCTTTTATGTTCGTGGATAGCTTTGGGATATGTGATCGATACTGAATGTAAAATTATTTGAGCCGCCAAATTCACTGGGCTTTCCGAAATGAATCTTGCATGTAGAGAAGGCAACTCCTGTGATTTACGCCTTTCTGAAGGGACAATTGCGACCAATTTTCCATCATTGAACACAACTCTTCCTCTTAATGCCAAGAAGCTGCTTTTCTTTCCAGGCTGCCTAACAGCAAGATACAAGCATGGCAAGCTCAGAAAAGTCTGTGTTTCTGAACTCTTGACATCTGTCACTCGTTATGGATATAACCCACAGCCTCTGTTACATTGCTTGGTTATTAGTGAGAACCCGTATGGTGTACGTGAACGGGTTGTGAATTCAATTGGCCAAATTCAGTGGGGTTACCGATGATCTTTGTTGCTTAGGAGACGAACTGGGTTTACTCGTTTCTGAAGGGCAAATAGATCTGTGTTCTCTCAGAACCTCTGCTTTAAAGCAAACCGCTGCTTATTTCCTCATCTCCATAGCAGAACCGAGCAGCGCAGACAAAAAGAACTCGTGTTTCCTATATATGGACTTTAAACGTTCTTTCTTATTGAACTGTACAACCAAGCTCTTGTTACTATGTGTTTCAGTTATGTGGACACGTGTTCAGTTCTAAACAGATGTAATTCATTTGTGCGCTAATTTACTGGGTTTTAACAAAAATGTCGTGTTTGTAGGAAGACATGATCTAGTGTGTAACTCCGTTATGAAGGGCATTACAGACAGTGTTATATCCATTGAAACACTTGCTTTACCGGAGCATGTCTTCTTTTCAGGTGCTCTCCCATACCAGCAGAGACAGAGGGCAAGACAGAAAAAGTTAGAACTCTGTTTCATCTCATATGGACATATCTACTTCAACTGTCTTATGAACTGAATCACCCAGTCCTGTTAAATAATGCTCTTTAGTTAAATGTAAGAAGTGTTGGGTTTGTCACCGTGTAAATTCATTTGGCTGGCAAATTTACTGTGTTTACCAGAAAATGAATCTCTGCTTGTAGGAAGACATAGATCCTGATTTTTTATCCGTTTATGAAGGGGAAATTCAGACCGATGTTCTCTTCCATGAAACACTCTGTTTTTAACGGAAGGAGCATGCTTTTCTTTCAGCGTCTCTCAATATCAAGAAGCATGAGCAAGGCCAGAAAAAGACCTGTGTTTCTTAACTCATACGGACCATATGTAGTTCAACTCTGCTCATGAAACTGATAGAACCAGCCTCTACACTATTTAATGCACTTCATTTAATAGCGAGAAACACGTTGGGATTCTGAATGTGTAAATTCATTTGAAATACTAATTCAGTGTGTTTACCGAAATGCTTTTGGCTGTAGGGAAGCACAGCCTGTGGTTTAACTACGTTTTGGAAGGGAAATTCAGACAGGTGTTCTCTTATGGAACAAACTCAGTTTTAATGCAAGAAGCATGCTCCTCTTTCCAGTGTCTCAATACAGAAAGAAACATGAGCAGCCAGAAAAAAAGACCTGTGTTTCCTACTCATACAGAACATATCTAGTTCAACTCTGCTATTGAACTGATACAAACACAGCTGCTGTGAAATAATGCTCTTTTGTAATAGTGAGAATCGGTTTGGGTTGTGAACTGTTTGAATCATTGAGCAATTCAGTGGATTCCAGATGACTGTTGCTTGTAGGAGACAGAACTGTGTTTAACTCCGTTTTTGAAGGGATATTCAGCTGGTGTTCTCATCATGAAACACACCTGTTTTATGCAAGAGCATGTCCTCTTTTCTCGTATCTCAATAGTTAGAAACATGGAAGAGCACGAAAAGGACCTGTGTTTCCTCTTAAGGACATACTAGTTCAACGGTTATTATGACTGTACAGACACGTTTGTTAATATGTGTCTTTAGATAATTGTGAGAACGCTTTCGGTTTGTAACTGTCTGTACATTCATTTGAGGCAAAGGGCCTGAGTTTACCCAGAAAGATCTTGTTTGTAGGGAACCAAGCTGTGGTTTACTCCATTTTTAAGAATTATACCGTAGTTCTTTCAAGACACCGATCTGTCTTAAGCGAAGGAAGCATGCTTTTTTTCCAGCCTCCTCAGACCAAGACATGAAAAGCCCAGCAATTACTGTGTTTCCTTATCATTAGGACGTATGTTATTACTCTGCTCATGAATTATGACCCGATTCTTTAATAATGCCTTCAGTAATAGCCGAAAACACGTTGGGTTGTGGAAATGTGTTTCATCTGATACTCAAGTCGTGGGTGATTTCCCGAAAATGACCTTTTGCTTGTGGAAGCCCAGATTGTGGGGTTAACTCGTTCGAAGGAATCGAACTAGTGTTTTCTTCTGCCAACTCGTTTTATGCAGGATTGTCCTATGTTCAGTTGTTTCCATGACGGTTAGAATGAGCAAGCCCGGAAAGAAGGACCCAGTGTTTCTATCATAGACCATACCGTTACTATTCTTATGAAACTGATGAAACCCGAGCTTGTTGAAATGAAATGTGCTTTAGTTACTAGTCGAGAAGCGTTGGGTTTGTGAACTGTGTAGTACATTATCGGTTGAGCAGCCATGTTTGGTTTCAATATTGAATCTTGCTGTAGGGACACAGATCGCTGAAGTTTACTCTTTTATGAGGGGGGATTCGACTGTGTTTCAATCCATGACCATCTGTGTTACGCAGAAGCCATGTCTTCTTTTCCGAGTCTCCATTTCCAAGCAAGAACTGGCAGCCAGAAACATTATGTGATTTCCGATTTTACTGGACCTGATTGGTTACTCTGTTATGGCTGATAACCAGTTCCTCCGTACTTAAATGCCTTCGTTATAAGTGGAGGAAAGCGAGTGGGGTTCGTGAACTGTGTACTATGTTGGCCCCAAATTGATGGGATTTAGACTGGACTCGTGCTTGTAGGGACACACGACCTGGTCGTTTAACTGTTTTTGATGTAATTCAACGTTGTTTATCATGGAAAACTATGTTTTACAGGCTGGCACTTTTTCCAAGAGTCTCTATTCAGCAGAACATGGCAGCGAGAAAATTACTGTGTTTCCCTACTCATACGAAACGTATCTGTTTCATTAACTATGAATGAATCACTCAGCTCTGTTACTAATGCTCTTGAGTTATAGTGAGAAAGCGTTGGTTTGTGACTGGTATATTATGTGAGCGATTTCTTTGGGTTTACCGAAGAATGAACTTTGTTGGTTGTGGGAGAAGCATCTGTGGTTGAACTCCGTTTTTGAAGGGAAATTCGCTGTGTTTATCATGAACACTTCTGCTTTAAAGCAAAAACATGCTCTACTTTCATCACTCTCCATTAGCAAGACAAAATGAGCGGCAGAAAAAGAGCTGTGTTTCTTATCTATGGCTCCCCACAAGTTTCAATGTTCTTATGAAATGTACCCGCTTGTTATATGTTGTCTTCATTAATAGTGGGAACACGTGTTCCGTTCTAACCGTGTAATTTTATTTGTGGGCAACTTATGGGCGTTACCCAAAATGACCTTTGTTTGTAGAAGACTGATCCTGTGGTTACTGCCGTATTTCTGAAGGGAAATTCGACCGTGTTTTCTCATGCACCTTGTTTTTAGCGCCGGGGCTGCTCTTCTTGCCGGCTCATACGCGGAACAAGGCGGCGCTAGACCTCTGTTTCTACTGCATACGGGGCTATTTCGTTAATCTCCTTATGAAATGAATCGTGGTTATATGCTATTTAGTTATAGTTGAGGAAAGGCGTTGGGTTTGGGAATGTGGGGTATTCTTTGAGCGCATGTCATTGGGTTTACAAGAATGAACCTCTTGTTGTAGGGAAGAACAGATCTGGAGTTTATCTTTTTGAGGGAATTCGACTGTGTTTTCCATGACTCTGGTTTTAACGCAGACGCTGCTCTTCTTGCGTTCAATAAGCGACATGGAGCCCAGCAAAAAGAACTGTGTTTTCCGACTGATATGTTTATTTATTAACTTGCTTATGAAATTAACCGAGTCCTGTTAATATGTTTGTTAATATTGGAACCGCCTTGGGTTGTGTGGATGTTGTATTTCATTTGGCACCAAATTCACTTGGGATTTCGAAATGAATTCGTGTGGAAGACAAGACTGGATTATAATGTTTTGAGGAATTCAGATCGTGTTTCTCTGACACTCTATTTTAACGCAGGTGTTTCTTTCCCCCGCGCTCTCAGCAGAACGTGAGCAGCCCCAGAAAAATGAACTGTGTTTCCCGACTTATTTGGACATTCTAGTTCAATCTGGCTTATGATGAGGAACAAGCTACTTTTTAAATCTCTTTTCAGTTTAGTGAGGAAAGCATGCTTCTTCAGGTTGTCCTCAGCAGACTGAGCACCGAAAGAAAAGCAGTGTTTCCTACTGATATGAAATTATTTATTCACTCGTTTGATTAATTAAACCACAGTTGTTAATATTTTTAGTTCATAGTGGGCCGCTTGGGTTGGTGATGTGTAATTATTTGAGCACATCATCTGGGTT
The DNA here is from genome assembly GCF_903995425.1 of Onychomys torridus. Taxonomy (NCBI): domain Eukaryota; kingdom Metazoa; phylum Chordata; class Mammalia; order Rodentia; family Cricetidae; genus Onychomys; species Onychomys torridus. The sequence goes on from NW_023412962.1 coordinate 8,592, forward strand.
CCCGAAATGACTTTTCTTGTGGAAGGACGACTGGATCTTAATCCGTTTGTGAGGGTTCGTCAGTGTTTCTCCTGAACAACTCTTTTTACGCAAGAAGATGTCTCTTCAGGTTCTCATCCAGCGAACCATGGGCGCAGAACGACTGTGTTTCCGAGTTATTGGCATATCAGTTCACTTGCTCGGAATGTACCACCCAGGCTCTTTTCATAAATGCTCTTCATTTATAGATGGACGGGTTCAGTTCGTGATCGTTATCATTTGGCCAGTTCAGTTGGATTTACAAATGAACTGCTTGTTGTGGACAATAGTCTGTAGTTTTACTCGTTCTGAGGGATGAGCCGTGTTTCATCCTTGGAAACACCTCTGTTTTATGCAAACAATTGTCTCTTTCCGCATCGTCTCCGGCAGAACAAAAGCAAGCCCAGAAAAAAAGACCTGTGTTTCCTACTCATACGGACCTTACCTAGTTCAACTGTACTTATGAAACTGATACAAACCACAGCTCTTGTTAAAGATGAGCTCTTTAGATAATTGTGAGAAAAGTTTTTTTTTTTTTTTTTATAAACTGTGTGAATTCCTTTGAGATCAAAATTCCCTGGGTTTACCTGAAATGAACTCTTGCTCTTAGGAAGACACAGATCCTGTGGTTTATCTCCGTTTCTGAAGAGAAATTCAGACCAGTGTTCTCATTCATGAAACAAACTCTGTTTTAACGCAAGAAGCTTGCTGTTCTTTCCAGCGTCTCTAATACACCTAGAAACATGAGCAAGCCTAGAAAAAAAAGAACAGTGTTTCCTACTCATACAGAATATATCTAGTTCAACTCTGCTTAGGAAACTGATAAAAACCACAGCTCCTGTTAAATAATTGCTCTTTAGTTAATAGTAAGAAAAGTGTTGGGTTTGTCAACCGTGTAAAGTTCATTTGAGCTGCAAATTTACTGTGTTTACCAGAAATGAACTCTGCTTGTAGGAAGACATAGATCCTGATTCTTTAATCCGTTTATGAAGGGAAATTCAGACCAGTGTTCTCTTCCATGAAACACACTCTGTTTTAACGGAGGAGCATGCTCTTCTTTCCAGCGTCTCCAATATAGCAAGAAGCATGAGCAAGCCCAGAAAAAAAGACCTGTGTTTCTTACTCATACGGACCATATGTAGTTCAACTCTGCTCATGAAACTGATAGAAACCACAGCTCCTCTTACATAAATGCACTTCATTTAATAGCGAGAAACACGTTGGGATCTTGAAATGTGTAAATTCATTTGAATACTAAATTCAGTGTGTTTACCCGAAATGACCTTTTGCTTGTAGGAAGACACAGACCCTGTGGTTTAACTACGTTTTGGAAGGGAAATTCAGACCAGTGTTCTCATTCATGGAACAAACTCAGTTTTAATGCAAGAAGCATGCTCCTCTTTCCAGTGTCTCCAATACAGTAAGAAACATGAGCAAGCCCAGAAAAAAAGACCTGTGTTTCCTACTCATACAGAACATATCTAGTTCAACTCTGCTATTGAAACTGATACAAACCACAGCTCCTGTGAAATAAATGCTCTTTAGTAAATAGTGAGAATCGCGTTTGGGTTCGTGAACTGTTTGAAATCAATTGAGCCCAAAATTCAGTGGTTCACCAGAAATGACCTGTTGCTTGTAGGAAGACACAGAACCTGTGGTTTAACTCCGTTTTTGAAGGGATATTCAGGCCTGTGTTCTCATCCATGAAACACACTCTGTTTTAATGCAAGAAGCATGCTCTTCTTTCCAGTATCTCCAATACAGTTAGAAACATGAGAAAGCCCAGAAAAAGAGACCTGTGTTTCCTCCTCATAAGGACCATACCTAGTTCAACGGTTCTTATGAAACTGATACAGACCACAGCTCTTGTTACATATGTGCTCTTTAGATAATTGTGAGAAACGCTTTCGGTTTGTAAACTGTGTAAATTCATTTGAGCCCAAAACGCCCTGAGTTTACCAGAAATGAACTCTTGCTTGTAGGAAGACACAGATCGTGTGGTTTAACTCCATTTTCAAATGAAATTCATACCAGTGTTCTCATCCAAGAAACACACTCTGTTTTAACGCAAGAAGCATGCTTTTCTTTCCAGCATCCTCAGTACACCAAGAAACATGAACAAGCCCAGAAAAAATTACCTGTGTTTCTTACTCATACGGACCGTATGTTATTCAACTCTGCTCATGAAACTGATAGAAACCACAGCTCCTCTTACATAAATGCACTTCAGTTAATAGCGAAAAACACGTTGGGTTCGTGAAATGTGTAAATTCATTTGAATACTAACTTCAGTGTGTTTACCCGAAATGACCTTTTGCTTGTAGGAAGACACAGATCCTGTGGTTTAACTACGTTTCAGAAAGGAAATTCAGACTAGTGTTCTCATTCATGCAACAAACTCAGTTTTAATGCAAGAAGCATGCTCCTATTTCCAGTGTCTCCAATACAGTAAGAAACATGAGCAAGCCCAGAAGAAGAGACCAGTGTTTCCTACTCATACAGACCATACCTGAGTTCAACTATTCTTATGAAACTGATACAAACCACAGCTCCTGTGAAATAAATGCTCTTTAGTTAATAGTGAGAAAAGCGTTGGGTTTGTGAACTGTGTAAATTCATTTGAGCAGCAATGTCATTGGGTTTACAAGAAATGAACTCTTGCTTGTAGGAAGACACAGATCCTGTAGTTTAACTCCTTTTATGAAGGGAAATTCAGACCTGTGTTCTCATCCATGACACACTCTGTTTTAACGCAAGATGCATGCTCTTCTGTTCAGCATCTCCAATACAGCAATAAACATGAGCAAACCCAGAAAAAAAGAACTGTGTTTCCTACTGATATGGAACATATCTTATTCAACTCTGCTTATGAAATTAATACAAACCACAGCTCCTGTTAAATAAATGCTCTTTAGTTAATAGTGAGAAAAGTGTTGGGTTTGTGAACTGTGTAAATTCATTTGAGCAGCAAATTCATTGGGTTTGCCAGAAATGAACTCTTGCTTGTGGAAGACACAGATCCTGGAACCTAAATCCGTTAATGAAGGGAAATTCAGACCAGTGTTCTCATCCATTAAACACAGTCTTTTTTAACGCAAGAAGCATGCTCCTCTTTCCAGCGTCTCCAATACAGCAAGAAACATGAGCAAGCCCAGAAAAAATGAACTATTTTTCCGACTTATATGGACCATATCTAGATCAACTCTGCTTATGGAACTGATACAAACCACAGCTCCTCTTAAATAAAGGCTCTTTAGTTAATAGTGAGAAACGTGTTGGGTTCGTGAACTGTGTAAAATCAATTGAGGGTATAATTCAGTCTGTGAAACACAAATGACCTATGATGGAAAGTAGAGCATGGTTGCTTTATAAAGGCAGAAGTTGTGTTCATGGATTGAACCACGACTCGAATCATTCGGAAACAGA
>NW_023412963.1:0-6562 GCF_903995425.1 Onychomys torridus
AAGAAGAGATGAGCATCTATCCAGCCCAAAATGTAGTTTCTTTAGAACTTTTTCCACTTTAAAAAGTAGTCTCTTAATGTACCCAATTTGCATTTTTTGGTTTGTGAGCATTGCCTTTAATGGCTGAGCCATATCTCCAGCCCCCAATTTCCATTTTTTACTAACAAAACATGACATTAATGCACTCAAAGAAAATATTTTTTTAAATTTAATAAACTAAGGAATATTCTCACTTTTCTTTATAATTTTTTAAGCAAAGTCTCAAGCCTAGTTAGAAAACCCAAACTTTTCCATTTAAACAGTTCCATTTGCAACACAAAACCAGTTGCAAAAGTAATTCTACTTTTACATAAACAGTTGCATAACACAATTCTTGAATCACCAGTTAATAAAGCATTATGCATACACAAAATTGTATCTTGACTCTAGGTAGAAACAATAAATTTCTTCATTTAAACAATTCCATTTTTAACACAAATTCCAGAAACAGTTCCCAGGTTATTACTAGAAGCAAATTTAAAATTATCCCATTGCAATGAAATTACTATTGTTCATTTCATTTCTTAAGTCCCAAAAATCAAATTATAAATTCTGGTACTAGCCTTCCAAATATAAAGAAATGCTTAACCAAAATTTTTGTAGTTTTATCTCTTTTTTAAGTTCAAAAAGTTCATAAAATTCTGGTATCAGGCTTTCACTTACAAATATGAAGAGACATTTTACAAGCAAAACTGTGCAGTTAACAATTTTAGTTCAAACAAGCACCTCTGCAACTTGTGATCTCACAGAGGGAGGATTATGTCCCTTCTCTTAATTCAGAGTCTTTCTCCCTGACAGTTCCCAGTTTGGTCTTAATTTATCCCTTCTTCCCCAGAAGTATTTCCCAGGGCCGCAGTGAGAACTGTTTTGCTTCTGAAGGTAGGACCTTTAGTCCATTTCTGTTTTGGGGTCTGAGGTTTGTGTTCATAAATAAAGCTTAGCAAGGGAGGTTTTGCTATGTCTAAGCTCACATTAGGACTGGTCGTTTTCCCTCAGGCCTTCAACTGGCCCAATCCACCAGGGGGTTGCATGTGCTTGTCTGGGTGCTCAAGGACAGAGCTTATGCCAGAGGCAATCACCCCTTGGGGTTACACTCCCTTATCTCACCAGGAGTCAGTTGAAACAAAGCTTTTCTCAAAGAGATGCTTTCTCTGACAGAAAAGCAAGCTTTACTTCTGAACAGTTCTGTTCTGCCCTGGCTGGGCTCTTTCCCCAGACAGCTTCTGACTCAGCAGCACAACTGCTTCAGACACAGTTCAGCTTCCCTGCTTTCCCAGAAAGGCCTTTTCTTTGATAGCAAAGCTTTTCTCAGATGTTTTTGCAGCGGTGGACCAATCAACCCAGGACTTGCAGGAAAGCGGACAACTGCCTTTCCCACCGGCTTTAGCTTTGTTTGTTCATTAGCAAACTTCCCCTGGGTCCTGCACCTTCCTGCCTCAGCTCTGTGCTCCAAGAACCCTGGTATCCTCGACATGCTCTCCAACTCAGAGACGCTGGACAGTCACCTCTGAGTTTTTTGTCAGAAGTGAGGATACAATGCTAACAGAGTTTGTTTCTCTTCAGGGGATCTTTACATTAGGAATATTAGGAACACCTTTCCCATAGCTCACTCAGAAACAAAACCCTTGATGCCTCCACTCAGCTCTAATGGAAAAGGTTGGCTTTTTTGCTTTTCCCTGGTAATGTTCCTGATTTTTTGGGCTATCTGTTGCTCTTCATCCTTCCTCTCCCAAGTGTTTCCCTCAGGGGACTTTGACCCACTGTCTGTTACTAGCTTGAAGAGACAGGACATAGTAGAGGTTTTTATGAACTTCTCCCTTCCTCCTGCATTGCAGTTTGGATTTTGAAAGCTTGAAAGAGAACTTAGAGAGGCTTTGCTGTCTTAAGAAGTTTGTTGTTTTCCCTTAGAACTAATCGCAGGTGGTCCCCATACTAATATCTTCAGGTGATTCTAATTTTTGTCCTTCTAAGAGAGAAAGTTAAAGGCTTCAGTACTTTAAGTTTTTTGTTGTTTTGTTTTTTGTTTTTTTAAGAGAAAGAATACGGCTTTTGTTTGTTTGTTTTTTGTTTTCTGTTTTTTTGAGACAGGGTTTCTCTGTGTTGCTTTGTGCCTTTCCTGATGTCACTCTGTAGACCAGGCTGGCCTAGAATTCACAAAGATCCGCCTGCCTCTGCCTCCCAAGTGCTGGAATTGAAGGCACTACCACCCAGTTAAATTAAGGCTTTTAAAGAGATCTTCCCCAAAAATTTGCAAAGAAAACCTTTATTAGTTTAAGAGAAAGATTTTTTTTTCCAGGAAAGACCAACTTTTCCCAAAACTTCCCAGCTTTAAATTTTGGCTTTTTACACCCACATTTTTTTGCCTCAGGGAGAAATCACTTTCCCTGACCACTTGGACTTAGCCCTTTCAGCTCTCCCCAGGTCAAAGTTTCCATACTTTTCTTCCCCATAAGCTCAAGGAAGGGCTTTTTTACGACCCGTAAAGCTCAAAGAAATATTTTCCCCCAGTTTGCTTTCATAGCCCCCAAAGTTAGAAAATTGAAGAGTTTTTCTGTCTAGCTGCTTTTAGTTATCTTTAATTTTTCTGCACGATCTTACATTTCTGTTTTTCCTACACTGTATTACTACACTATGCCTTATATTTGTCACAGAAAGAAATTGAGAAAGGGATAGAAGATAGAAAATTTTGACAAAGAGATTTTATGCTGCAGCATCGGACATCCTTCCAGTCCATTTTCCTTTTCTCTCAAGTATAAGAACACTGCATATTTTTTTTCCCATAAAACTGGCATGCCACTTTCCACTGGCAGGGCTGATTCACACTTTTGCCAAACCTCTGTAATAAAACTATTATTTTCTTTATTCTTCAGTCCCTATTAATTTTTCTTTAGTCCCTGTTCATTTGTCTTTAGTCTGCTTTATTATGTTTTTATTAGTCCCCATTTTTTTCCCGGTTTTTGTTTTTGTCTTTAGTCCTTGTTCATGGCGGCATTCTATGGGGCATTTATCCACCAACCCCACAGCTCCTCAGAGTTTTCTTGAGTGTGAGCAGCAGGAAATATTAGCTAGAAGGATTTATAGTACAAAGATAAACAGATAGAAAATAAAGAATAGCCTTGAAAGGGCCTGGAACCTTTTCCTCTCTGCCCAAGGGTATTTATAGAGACACCAAGGGGGTGGAGCAAAAAACCTCCTCCCCCAGCACAGCCAAGTGCAGACCATTTCAGACACCTGCACTCAGGCCCATGGTCCTAATCATCCTCTATGTGGACATGCAGGGAAAAGCCATGAGGAACCCGAAAACGGGCTCCCACAGGAGAGGTGCTGATATTTTGAGGCCCTGCTGGGTGGTCCTAGGTAATGAAAGACTTACGGAATACTTTTCAATGAGGAATAAGAGTGGCAGGTAGCTTGCAGATTCATTCTAGGCTTATGTTCTGCTTCTGCTGTAAATACTTGCAGGAAAGACCACCAGCTATGCCATGGTGAGGATAGGGTGTTCAGAACAGGTCTGTTGAGCTGTTATGTCTGTTGGTATGTGAATGGATGATGAGCCAGACTTTGGTCTGTTGTTCTATGGGGTGACCTGGACAGTGAGTGGTCATTGTACTTGGTGCGTCACTTTGAATGGATTTCCTGGGTAGGGAGTGACTGTAGTCCTTGCATGGGAGGATATGATTCTTGTAATATCACTGTCCAGTGAGTATCCACAGGCAAGCTTTTGGCGTGCACTTGGAAGACACAGTAGAACATTAAATGTCTTGTTTCTCAAAGTTCTGAATATTACATTCCACTTTCATGTTTCTCTTATAAATGTTTTCAGTATTTTAGGCACTGGTAGAAAGATGGTGATGTGGATTGTGTTTCAGCACTACATGATTAGAATGCTGCTCTCTTTCTGCTACCACCATCTGCAATGGTGTGATTCAGCACAGTTTAGTTCTAAAGGAAAAAGGAGTTTATGAGCTACAGAGGTTTTTATGAGTGCATGGTGTTGGGTAGATAGATAGAATAGAATTCACATTTAGAGCCATAATGCATGTACATAAAGCAGATTATAAGTTACACTTCTATGTTGCTTTGTGATTGGACATCAGTGCGCCTGGTCTTATCTGAAACCACAAAGGGTTATAAGGAGCTACAGAGCCATAGTAAGAGATCACCTCCTTTTGCAAAGAGAGGTCTAGAGCATGGGGCTTCTGCCTTTGTAAGAAACATCAGAAGCTTGAGGGTTAAAAACAATTGTTCAAGGGTCACTCTGAGTTAATTTTGTGGTAGTTGTGAAGTCTGTGCTTATTTATTTTCTGTGCACATAGATTCATAACTAGCTGGGTAACATTTTTCAAGATCATGCTTTTCCTGTTTAAGTTACCTTTGGTCTCTGATTTGTTGTTGACTATTTTTTTCTATTTTTGTTCTTAGTTTTTCTCTCTATCCCCTTCAGTTTTTCACTTATTTTTGATTGCTGTAGCTTAGAAGTAAGTATAGAAATCATATTATGTCAACCTGTGTACAATTTTTCAATAATCACAGTGATCACTTTGAGTGTTTTCACTGTGAAAGTAGCTTTGTAATCAGTTATCCTGTTGTAAATTGTTAGGCATAGTTTTTGGACTGTGTTCAATTTATGCTGCAAATTTACCATAAGCAACAATTTCATTTTAATGCATTATCCTCTCAAGAATCATTTATTTGTTTCTGCATTTGATTAGGTTGTTGTTTATATGTGAAAGGCTTTTGGTTTATTGGATAAAACATGTTATACTTTTGGCGGGTGGCTCAACACATATTCTTTCTGAGAATGACCTGAGTGCTGATACCAACACTCAAGGTTAGAGGCTTATAATTCTCTATTTTTCCAGATCCTGAATATGAATGGAAAAAATTCTTTTTCATGCACAAACATATGCAAAAACTGCAAAACACTTCTTTTCTAAATGCTTATGACTTATAAAGCAATTAGAGCAAAACAAGTTGTTCTAGGTGTACAGTGATGCCACGCCCATGACGGTGTCGCCTGCGTGACAAATGCCTTGGATAAGGTAGTTACGTGGGAAAGGGGGGCTCGCGGCCCTCGGGTCTATGCCCCCGGCGACCCCTCATCAATTTGCCCGAATCAAGGTGCCAGGCTACACGGAACCACGCAGATCTGCTTGCAGAGGCTGGCTGGCACTCTGCCTTCTTCTCTTTGCAGCTGTAATTATTGTTGTTTCCTTGTGTATTAATTCCAAGAAGTTAACTCTTAATGTTCCTGATGTGCCCCATAAAGAGAGTAATGATTCCTCAAAAGTGGCTTCAATACCCCCACCTATGATTCAAGCTTTTAGGCCAACAGTTCAAGAGGGTCTCTAAAGTTTGGAGGAATTCATGAATGATTTAGAGCAGAAAGAACTTATGATTCAGAAGGACAAAGACTCTAGCGAAGAGAGAATGAAAGTAAAGGTTCAGGCACTCATAGGCAATTCATATGCGCAGCCGACAGCAGCTGCGAGGAAGCAGTTACAGGAATTAGCCATTCCTACAAGAATTATTCAGGGACAAATAAAGTTTCTCATCAAGGGTCGATGGTGGCAACCCCCCTAACTTTAATCTTAGATATAATAATTATTTAGAGCCATTACCTTTTACGGGAGCTTATGACGTACATGGGAACCGATGTGTGAATCATAATGGTATGAAAACAGAATGGCATAAGTTACAGTTCATGGAAAGATTAGCTAGGTACCGACCCCCCTGGTGCCTTCTCACCCACAGGTAAAGGTTAAAATATTTTCACACAAATGAAACCATGGCTAGAACAATGATGGAAAGGGTTTAATTTTGATACAGAACAAAGGTGTAGAAGGGAAAACTACAGCTAGGGCCGTAATGTTCTTAGGCCTTGAACACACAGAGATCCACCTAGATCTGCCTCCCAAGTGCTGGGATTAAAGCTGTGAACCACCAATGCCCAATTTCTATTATGGCTTACTCTTCCCATTGTCTAGCCACCATTTTTGGCTTTGTTCTAGTGGCTGTCCGTTCTCTGACTCCAGATATGTTTATTTTGGGGAACACACAATATTTCAGGGAACACAATACCCACCACAGATGTCTGTTAAGAATACTTAGACACCATTTTTCCCCTATGATTGATGATTGCCTATAAGTCTGAATCACAGTGAAGAAATGAAATTTTTTATAACAAAATAAAAAAACAAAAGATTTTGAATGTATCACTGTGCCGCGGACTGGATCTCAGCTAGACCACCAGACCGAGGGAGAACGGGGTGAAGGTACTCAGGATAAGTGGGATTTGGCGAATGACAGACAGCCACAGACACGAGATTATGTTGTGAAGCTGCTGCAATTTTACTCAGACCAAGCAGTGAATTTTATACAGTTACTTGGGGAAACACGGCAATCGGCCAGTAGGGTGACAAACATAGAATCAACAATGTAGTTACACACTTTTCTCAGAATGATTAACAGATCTCATGAGTATAGCCTTTACTTTTTCTTTTGTGGTTCCTCATCTGGACAG